>NC_135052.1:27608104-27908104 GCF_051014685.1 Ptiloglossa arizonensis | reverse complement strand
AAAGAACACTCGCCAAATATGCGAGCTCGATCGACAGTGTACGCTGAATACAGTGTACATGAAACATCCGACGATCGCGGTTGTTTGATTGCACTGATCGAATTGTATTATAGATAGTAATGATTTTTCTCCTCGTTCTGCTAAATAATCTTCGCGAAGCTCGATCGAAATTCGTTAACCCTAAATGTGTCCGAATCTCGCGGTAGCGTGTGACTAAACTTGACGCGTATATATATATATATATATATGTATGTATTAACTGTCCGATAACGGAGCGCGTTTCTGCCGTTATCGTTAATTCAGCAAAACCAGAGTCCTTATACATATATATAGTTCGAATTCTTCTTGTATAGATAGAACGAGACGAGACGAGACGAACCGATTCGCGATGCATCACTTTTTCGTGCGGTCGTCGAAACACCGACTTGCGAGTGAAAGAATATACGGTGCGCATGCGTGACGTGTCTGGCGATGTTCGCGTTGAAATCAAAATTCCTTTGGACTGCTGAATAGTTAGAATTCGCGGGGAACGAGTCTTCGAGTGAAAAGTATTAGCGAGAAGAGGGAAAGAATGAGTCTCTCACCGATTGCCAATAGAAGTTTCCTTCATGGGGATCGTAAGTCGTTTACGACCTCTGACAAAATTGTCTACGCCACACTCGACAGTTTGGCTCTGAAAAGGGCGAGATTACCTCTGCAATTGCTACCTGTTGATGGCAACAAATTGGTTGCTGAAAAGATGAACAAATCGAAGAAGAAAGAGAACGTTTCGACGGAAATGACCACGAGAAGATACAGCTCGAAGGTTTGCGTTAAATTAACTTTTATTCGCGTGAACAATTTCCTCGTTTCACTTTTCGGTAAAAGTAACAAATTTTTTTTAACCAGCGTACACCGCCGGTTCCTAAGTCATTGAATACCTGCTTATCCATCTTGGAAAGTACGTTAATTAAAACACAATTATCTACAGCGATTTTATTAAATTATTTCGTTACATTTACCCGTTTCAAAGTTTTCCTTTTTTCTCCTGCTGCTTTTGTTTTTAAATTTCACATTTCATCGCTCGGTTTCTTTTTCATTGACACAATTCTTCTTCTTCTTCTTGTTTCTGTTTTCCATTATTACGTAAATACTTATATTTGTGATATTCTCCTTTTTGTATTGTTCGCACTCTTCCTAAAGTAACTTTTTTCGACAAATTTTTCCTCTCTCGGTTCGTGCATAATACAATTGTAGTGAAAAACAATAATTCGATGCTAATTCAGCATCGATGGCTACAATCATTTACATATGTATTCCGTAATTTTCAATCGATTGGATCGCTTGATGTAAAGAATTAATAATCATTGGTTTCTTTTCAAAATTTCCATCATCATAATGTCGATACGTTCTTTTTTTCGCATTCGCAAGTATCCGTGGTCTCTTGACCGATTTTATCGGCGTGAAAAGCAAACAAGGAATAAAATTTGGTCGATTATTCGTGTAAACTTCCCTGATAAAAATAATAAACACTTTAGACGCACGGCTAAAAATAATCGACCTTTTAGAACGAATAAGGTAAAAGTGGTAGCAACAATCAAGGAATTTGTATAAAAATTAAAGTAAACGATAATATAGTTAGAAACGAATCTAACGTTTTTTTTTTTTACAATTTTTAATTCCTACAAATTAAAAGTCTATTTTATATCCAACTTATTAAAAATATTAAAATTTGCACAGATATTGTTTTCGATCGATAATTGTGCACAAATGAATGAAAATATTCGAAACACTGATAGTCTAATAATTATATTCGCACGATATGCCACGTTATCGTTTATTTTTATTTTTGCATTAAGTTACATTAATATTTCTCCTAAAGAGATTGAAAGAAAATATTTATCACACTAATCGTTTACACACTATATCACACTAAAGTTTATTCGCGTAACAAAAATTGCATTCCTACGTTGCATTCCAGTATCGACGATATCTTGAGCGAAAGAAATTTAACATTTTTTTTTTTGCTGCATAATTTCATCGTACCAGTTTTTCTACGACTTTCTACGCCTTTTCTTCGTTCTTACATCATGTTCGATCATAATTTTCAACCGTGTCGCTGCCACTCGTAACCGACACACTCCATGAATTCTTAGTTTACACTTTAAGGTTACTTTCGTTGACTCGAATTACGGTGCATCTGGCATATAATTCTAAATCGCGTAAGCATGCGAACAAACGAGCCAAACGATACTAATTGCCATAGCTGAAGCTTATTAGTTTACAATCGTCAGTGGTCAAATTCGATTAAAATCAAAGACACGCGAACAGTTAACCGCCTGGACTTAGGGTCACCATTTTCGGATCATAGGAAAAGAGTACACAATACACTTTAAAATGACAAAAATGACAATTTTTTTCCGGGATTGAAATTTTGAAATCGTCACCGTTTTTGTTTATTTCGATCAATAAATAAACTCTGCTGACGATCTCAAACGAGACCAATAAAGTTACACACACGAGATCGAATTTTAATAACTAACAAAACTTGAGATATTTATCACATTTTTAAGACGATTTTAATTTTGGTTTTTTTTTTTTTTTTTTGTACGTTTATTGTATGTCGTTTTATTTTCTCGAGAATATTATCGATGGACTGATGAGATTTTCCCGATGAAAACGAGTCTAAACACGACACGTTCACGTGTTGTTTAGATGTACGTAATTGAACAATTTTAATAATGCATAATGATAAATAGTGTGGCTGTGTTTGAACTAATTTTCATCGGGAAAATCTCGTCAATCCATCGATAATATTCTCAGAAAGATATTTCGTTTGCCCTCCTGTTTGAAATGCGAGATAAAATTCAGAAACCACCCAATTTAAAAAAAAAAATGGCGGGTTAGGTCTATTGTACGCGATGATTTCAGAAACTAACAAGAATGTACGTAATATTGAATGGGATAGTTAAATATCGTAATCAGAGTGATAAAATTTTGTTTCTTGAATAAAACGGCGCAAATATTATATACACTTTGTAGGTAAATTGATTCTTGTCGTTATTTTGTAAATAATAGTATCGAGGTACGATTATCGAGTATGGAATACTTTACAAGATATTTCATATTTTATTTATTTATTTTATTTTTACTTATTCGAACAAACGGGAATATCTTATTGATTAAAATAGTATAATTCATTTACTATTTGCGATATAAAATAATTTATAGAAGCAATAATGGAATTTTTAAAAGAAGCAGAAGGTGACGAGAAAAAATTAGAGCCTGTTTACCAATAATATAAGTCCTTATGGTTAAAAAATTACTTTATTCTAATATGTTTTCAAACATTCAAGCATTACAATCTAAACATTTTTTAGTAATATTCGAATCACAATATTGGAACGACAATATTCGAATTTTTGTATTCGAATAACGATATTGAAATGTTGATGTTCGAACAGTCGAATGTTCGAAATTTATTCGTAGCATTCGAATACCTATCATATATTCGAATATTAAATTATTTGAATACTAAATTGTTCGAATGCCTATAAAATATTCGGATATTAAATTATTCGAATACTTATCAAATATTCGAATACCTATAAAATATTCGAATGCTAAATTATTCGAATACTTATCAAATATTCTAAAATTGAATTGTTAGAATGCCTATAAAATATTCGAATATTAAATTATTCCAATGCTCCCAGTCCCAACCTTTCTCGATCCTGACAAAAATTCTCGAGAAGAAATTTTCGAGTATCTCGTGTACCCCTATCGATTAGCTCTCTCTTTGTTTTTCTGCCACAGCACCGTTCACAGTAATTTCTCGATCTCTCGTCTATACGTGATTTGCGTTCAGATGCATCCGAAGGTCGTCAGCCGATATTCCCCCCCACCCGACTAGAACGCAGACTGCGCGAGTGGCGGGACTGCGTTTGAAACAGTTACGTTTTCCATCGCATTCCGCGAAACGATTTTCTACAAAACCGTTAAGAATGCCTTCGGGCACGAAACTCGCGCGAGCAAAACATACATCGAACTAGCGCGTAAAAATTAATGGATTACGCCATTGACGGACCGAAAAAAGATAGTGTTTAGAAATTCCTTCCGAAGACGATTACCTGAAACCACACCTACTGCACCACGAATCTGTCAAATTCGATTAATAAATTTTAATTTATATAAAAATTAAGACACTTTACCGTAAACAAGGAGGTCTCGTCGAGTTCGATTTTTCTTTCGAAAAATAGACTGACATCCAACGTTTGATAAATTAAAAATCAGAAAATTAGAAAAAAAAGCAGATCGTAGACCTCCCATATTTTTTAATTTCACACGATTAGACGTTTCTTCCGTCAAACGATCATACTTTGTTTTTCGTTGCTCTGCGTAATCGAACGTAACTTTCTCACGACTTAAAATATGATAAATTTTTCTAAACGTCCTGTTGGGTGATAGGTTAGGTAAAAATTACCTACCCGTGTTCGAAAACGTTTTCTAAAAATCTACCTCATTTTCCATTTAGATCGACGCGACGCCCGTTCCTTCGAGACAGCACGTGGGACACTCGTTGGTAACCCAGATGCCTAACCGCGAGGAAAAACAGTCGGGGATAGCCGAAGAGGTATCGGAGACGATTGTGGTGCAGCAGGTGCGAAGAAAAATCGCCTCCCCCCAACGCGTTGATAACAGCATCGATAACGTTGCAATAAACGTCGAGAAGGATCAGATTTCAAATAATTCTTCGAACGAGGAAAACGTTCTGTCGTTCGAGACAAAGGAGATCGACGAAGTTCGCCACCCTGATCGAGCCGAAACACCTTCTCTGTCCGACGATTACGAGAAAATAGAGCTGGTGGCCTGCTTCGAGACAATACGCGCGAACGTTCGAGAAGAAACGCTCGAGGTGCGCGAGGAGAATGTCGAGGACGAGATGGCTCTGTACAGGGAGAGTATATTTTTAAAATCGAAGTCAGCGATCGATTTGACGAGGAACGGGTCCGAAACGGGACTGGACACGGTGGAAGGATTTCCCGTGGGAAAGTCCACCGTCGAGTTGAGTGTCCTCGACAAGGACATCGCTCTCGGTAAAAAGAAGAAACGATTCGCGAAAAATGTGTTGCACTTCGTGCCCGATTACCTCGTGAAGGGCCCGAAAGGTACCAGGAAGAAGAAGAAGAGCAACCTGAGCGCGTCTCTGACCTCCTTGAAACCGAGATCGGTGGAGACGAAAAGTGAAATGAGTTTACGGCCCGAGTACAAATCGAGGAACGTCACAAGGGGCGAGCTCAAGTGTTTGAAGATCTCCACGCCGTCCAATTTCGTTCACGTGGCGTCCGCCACCAATCCGAGTCTGGTCTTGAACAAAACCGCGGTTGGATTCGGTGTGGAGCAGGTTGTAATTACGCACGAGGAAAAGTGTGCCACGCTACCTCTTCTCGTCGCGAGAACCGTGGATACGACCACCGAGCAACGATCGACCGTAAACGAGAAAATACACGACGCATCGATACTCGGTAAACCATTGTTGGAATTTATTGAAATTATTCGATCGATTTTCGTCCCATCGGTACATTTATCTTTGAAATTCGAGAACAATTCGAGCTGGTGATCTTCCAACGGTTTTCTTGGAAGAAAGTCTCGATCGTTTTGTTTTTGTCGAGTGGCAATGATAAATTGACGATATTAATGGTAATATTGATCCAGAATCCAGCGATACTGCATCAGGAATGCCGGTTTGCTCGAAAGCGGGGTGAACTCGTTCTCCGGCCGAGATACTATATACCGTTCGTGGAAGAAAGTGAATCGAACAGATCGAGAACGAGCGAGACAGAGCAAGGCAGATTTTGATCTTTTATCGATTATTTTTAATTGTACCGTTGCTCAAATTGTTTCTCAAATATGTACGATTACGCGTTGTTGAGAATAGTCGGAACGAGGTCGTGGTTGGACTTAGTTTCATCGGGAAAACCTTGCCAATCGGATGAAAGAAAATTAAACGAATAAAAAGTTCAATTTTTTTCTTTTGGAACAATTTTAATTTGTATCGGTGATAAAAAATATTAAATATTGCATTAAAAATATAAATTAAGAATTGAAAGTAAAAATATTAAATTGAGGTAAAAGTATTAAAAATTGTCAGTTAAAAGCGGAAACAGTGCATGTACATCTTACTAAAATGATATCGATGATTGTCACTGGATCGGTCCCGTCGCTTGTCGAAACAAACACGATTCTTTTATCATCTCGTGAAATCGCTATGTACAGTGTCCGCTATAGAATTTAAAGGAAACTGGCTATCGTGATTTATAAACTATTAACATTTTATTGTTTTTGTCATATACGATTAGAGCCTCTAGTCTTCCCTAAGGAGCTTAAATCGCTTCCTTTCAATATTTATATTAACGAACTAACTTTCACTCGTAGCAAGTTTCTTTTATATACGGATGTGCTTCAGATATAACGCGTGTCCCACATATTTCGTTGCAAACTTGTTTGTAAAACTGTTTCGTGAACAAAAATGATAAGTTCCGGCGACTCTGTGTATTCTTCGATCGAGAATTTGATATTTTCAATATGAGTATAAAAATAAATTATTACGAAAGTGTGCAATTTGTACACTATAATTTTTCCATGTTGGAAAACATAGCTTGTATCGACAGATAATGGGAACATCACTTATCACTTATCGCTGTATTTTTGCACTGTATCGCACAGTTTCTAAGTAAAATCGTTATCGATTACGACATCTTTCATACGTTTGTTACAACATTTTAACAAAGTATTTTTTTACTTTTGGCCGCAGAACGTGTTAGGAAAATTTCGTACGAATACCTGTGGGACACTGTGTATAAGACTATTGAATATGCTCGTAAATTGTAATCCAATCTTTACGCGTTCAAATAGTGGTGTATAGGTTAGAAAATGAGATTAAATCTTTTTAAATACGGTTTTACGAGGTCGTCTTGCGATAATTTCTTGTTTATTTCTATGTACTTGATAATTATGCATCGGCAGAAGTCAATGAAATGGTTGACCTTAGAGTTTTTATCGTATCTACTTTAAAATTTATCATGTTACTACGTAACATTGTTACTAACAAACTAAGGTCTATAAAACAACTTTTATCGTTATTAAAAAATTAACTGCCACGTTTCAATTAACTCAAACAATTTAGTAAACAATTGAAACCATACACAGCACTTGAAATAATAAAGAGTAAAAAACATGTGGAGAATTTAATATTTATAACAGTCATTTTTTAATATATTTTCGTAACTGGCTTTAGATATGTATACATTTGAACAGTGGAAGAAGAAAAACTGTTGCATTTTTTAGATCGATTACTGAACAAAATTTAACCGAGAAGTAATTAAATTACTAGTTGAAACGTTGAGTAGACTTTACTCGGTTATTATATTGCTCTTGTATATAAAGTAACGTTGAAAAAAGTACAATGTATATTTTTAAAATTTTGTCGATTACACTTGAACATTGAATATGCCAAATACGATAATATTGATCACAAAATAACAATTGACTTTTTAAGATCGTTAATTAAGTGCTTATTATTTTTTACATAATGTTTACAAGGGAAGAACCTGTCTTCTCATTTTCTCGTGTTTTTTGTAGGCATAAAACATTACTTTTAGACATTAGATAATTGTAAAAATACAAATAGTTAAAATTACGCTGTATACTGTAAATATTTTATCTGTTTTGTCGAAATGAAACACGGGAATTAGGTTTCTGCAATACATCGTCGAATACGAGGGTTAGGTTCCTGCAGAACATAGTCAGATACGAGAATTACCGGTAACGGTATCGATTCCTTCTTTGGCTCTATACAATCTCTCAAGAGTACGTTGTATATGGTATTCTGATATTAGGATCGCTTGGTAATGTACAGAGTGTCCTTTTTTATCTCGATACAGTGGAATGTTTTTCTCGAAGAACCAAAGGTATCAAAAAGTTCGGTATTGAGGGTAACATTATGCAATACAAACCATTTTTCCATCTTTTTTCATACCAAGTAACATCCGTTGGAACATTTTTTTTAATACCATCGATTACACGAAATATTCCAGTCTTGAGATAAAGGAGACATCCTGTACATATACCTAACCTCTTATGTACTTCTTTAAAGTATTCCGTTTATTTTTTATATTGTTACAAGTTTCTGTGGAAAATTGTGCTTCGATTGATCGATCGTCGAAATAAATACATAAATTCCAGGTAAAGGGCCCGACGACGCGAATTTCAGACGCGAATTCCTGCGCGAACTGCGCGAACGATCGGCAAAAACATTGGAGCGAAGCCAGCAGGTGAAAACGAGCGAAAATCAGGCTGGCGCGCGCCAAGGGAAAATATACGAGCCGCGGTACGAACAGACTCTGCAATCGCCGCGTGCCAACTCGAGTTTTCTATGGAGCAGCCAAACGAAGCACCATTTACAGAATACGCGACACGAGGTCCCGCGATCCACGCCAAGCGATAGTGTCGAGGACGCTTATGGACAAGAATACGACGACGTTGGACCGTTGAAGTTTTTTAATCAGGTGACGTATACGCATACCACCTGTCTAATAAGTTCCCGAACTAATTTTTTAGACAAGTACTAGAGACTAATGAACATTCGAGTAGTACGATTATCTCGACATTTGAATATTCGAATATCAAATGAAAATAAAGACTGAAAGGGAAAGATGAAATTAGGAACAAGGAAAAATTGCACTTTTTAATATATTTACATACGTGTGTGCGGACATTACTAATAGATAAAATTGTGTGTAAACGGTTGAGTGGATTTCGATGAAATCTTATATTTATATTCGTATCTTCAAATCCAATTAGTTTGCGAGCAAAATCGGATCATGAATAACAATGTTAACCACCTTGTAGTTTTTCGGTCTTCTTACATACAGGATGTCCCGTGCAATGGGGAGAGGTTATATCTTTAAAGTGCTTGTAGGGAGAAAAAAATGAATTCATTTTACATAAAAGCGTTAAATTCCTCTATTTCTTTTGATAAAGAAAAATTTAACGAAATTATTATTATCGTACCTCGAATGTTCGTCTAAGAGAGATTGCTTACTTGTTGAAAGAAGAGTAAAATGTCTTATATAGCGAATATTTCAACGCTCGCTAGTTCTCGAATTTTATCTGAAACTGTAGGTAGCATAGCGTTACAAGTGCTTTGTTCGTCCTTGGCAACCGATCGTTTTACTTACTCAGTTATTGCACGGTTTACAAATCAGGAAGACGATGTCTACGACGACGTGGGCTCGCCGATGGCACGTGTCGACATAGACTGCACCTGTGAAGCGACATCCAGGGATTCCGAGAGCATCTACGATGACGTCATGGCTCCGTGCGACGCGACACGCGGTCCAGTCGGTCATTTTAAGCAGCACGATCGCTCGCTCGCTGTGGATAACGAGCGCGAGTCTAAGAGCACGATCAGGGTCTGTAACAGTGAGATTCGTGGTGACGAATCGAGCCAAGACGAGGACCATTATCTGTTCGTTACCAACACATATTCTAGCGTGGACGATGAGGATATTGATGAAATGCAAGATGACGAGCAGGGTGTATACGACGATGTTGGTTTACCCAGCGAGGAAAAAGTCAACAGTCTGTATGCAGGCTCTACGACTGGCTCGGTCGTCGGCAAGGAATCCGAGTGGGAGGATTTGGAAGATCCAACGATCCGCCACTCCTGCATCGCGAGGAAAAACAACTTATCGTAAGTTTGATCAAAAATTCGATCGATTCAATAATAATGCAACATCAGACACCAACGATCTGTTTTAACCTATTTGCACCATACAAGAGAATGAAAAGTATGTCCTTATCGCTAAATTTTTTTATGAAAAATATTTTATTAAATTTTTTTTTATTAAATTTACAAAGCAGGAGTGTATCAAAAACGATACAGATATAAGTACTGTATTCTTACAATTTTTTATACTTTTTCTACAGAACTTCGAAGGCACGCGTATGCTCGCAACGAAATATACAATGAGTTTCGGGTTTGGAACTTCCAATAAAATAGTTTGCAAAAATGAATCGGTTTTTTGACCAGGTTTCGACACACACTGACTTTCAATTTTAGAGTTCTTTGATCGAATTTATAGCAGCGAACTAACGATATTATCAGTTGCCATCTGGTGACGAGTATACTAAACAAAAAATTTTGCCTAATCTTCAAATCAGGACGCAATCAATTATCGCACCCTATCGTCAAAATATGATACGATAATCACTTTTTCTTTGTTTCTTTAGTGGAAGAAATACGGAAATGCAGGTCGTTCCAAATAAAAAGAAGGTTGGTCAAAGATGGTCACGAAAGGTGAGGCGGCAACGATCCAGGGCATCCAGGAAGAGCTGGAAATCGTTAACCAAACCGACCCGTGACTCAACACACTACGGTGAGTTATTATTACATGTCATTGTAAGGTAATAAGTAATTGTAGAATGACTCAGCATGTATAATAGGAACATCGTACTTAAATATTAATTACGTTGGGGAAATGACCTATGATATGGACTACTTAAAATTTTGTTTTCAAATATTTAAATCACCGAAGTGTTCAAATAAATATCTGCCAAATATTTGGCCAATGTAATTGAATATTATATAATTAAGTATTCGAATATATTTGTTATAAGTCTTCTTATACAAATAGAGAAACCAGCAACTCATCCGTATATATATTGAATATCTTCTAGTAGATTTTGTTTTTATTTAGCAATACGAAGACAAAATATGTAATAGTATTCCAACGTAAAAATCGTAATTTTATTATTATTATAAAGTTAAAATGAGAATTCATTCGTAATTAATATTTTCGTTAATTAATGGACAGAGGTATTCTTGTTAAAGTAATGTCCTTCCGATTGACAATTTTTACCTCGGATTCAAGTAACGGAATCGTCCCCACCATTGGCTATGTTTATTCCAGCATTAGCAACCCAACAATCGCACGGCCTACATATACGAGTGTACAAGATATTTCGTAGTAAGTTATCTCGTAGATAACTAATTAAAAAAAATAGGTGTAAAATATGTTTCATAATTTTGAGAGGAGATCCAGTGGCATTATTAATTTTTTAATGCGTGGTGTTTTCAAGGTCGTTCTGAAATCAAATGTTTTTTAGTCGTAAACCTATATTTTTTATTTCGAAATCCTATTTTACAGAAAAATATGCATAACTTTTATGGGGAACATTTTATTGGTAAAACCTCTACTATAAAATTCTTGGTAATTAATCGTGATAAATTGGCTTGCAATATTGTTAAAGGTTCTAGAGGTTCGTCCGAAAATGATGGTGTTTTAGCGATAAGTATTGTAATTTGTTTGTAATTTCATTTAGCAAGTCTCGAAAATCCTGAACAACCACACACTAAATCAACCATACTGTCGTGTACATAAATTCTTCATAACTTCATAGTTTATTCCTTTTATCGAGTATACCTCCCGCAAGTTTATCTGTGAGCTTACAGAATGATTATTTTCTAGAAGGATTATTATCTGAACAAAAAATGAGTGGCAATGAAGGTGTGAAATATAATGCCATTAATTACATTATGAAACTTATAAGGTTTCTTATAACTTTCCCATCGCACAACGGATATATGACTATGCTTTCATGATTCCCTATGATGTACGGATACATATTTTGCGGCAATTTTACGTTTCCGATGAGTTTCAAAATTAACCATTTTCTACCATTGTCCTTTACCCAGACTTCAGTGCGCGATTACACGCGCATCGACAAATGTTTCCGCCCGGTTAGCCTGTTCCTTTTTACTGTGGGAGAATTAATGAATAAAACTGCAGCGTCCGACGACTGTACGTTTTCTCACCACCCGGAACAATTCATTTGTCGCGACCGACGCGACGTAACTAACTGTAAGTAGTATAACGCTTTCTTTCACGAGACAAGTGTGCGCGAACAACAGCACAACGGCGACACCTGTGACGCGAAAGTGTGCATCTTCAAAGTGTATGACAAGCTCGTGATACGAAGGACGCGTAGTGGAATTCCAACGAGTGTCGTTTACCACTAAGAATTCGCGTTATATAGTAAATCACAACTATCTGTGTCAGAAGAAGCTGTAGAAAACACGGATAATAATTTAAAACGTAATCTAAGAACCACGTATAACTTAAGAGCATTTCGCACGTTTGCTCTTGTTTAACACGTGTGTTCTTTCAACTATTGGACGGTCCCTTTTGACGTCTCGGCAACGTTCAATATTGTTCGGATGCCCTTGCAGACATTATACTTAACACGAATAACACAAATTGACACGTCATTGAACGCTTAAACGAAATTTTACGAGAAGGTCGTGTATTGACGAAAGTCCTGCAACTTCCACTTGCACACGTGCGCTTGTTCTGTCGCGTCAATTATCACGGAACTAAAATGTTTGAAAAAATATTTTGCCATTTCGCTCCAGGCGCCGTGCGTACATGCAGAAAAAATATCGCGTTCGAACGATAAATGTAGGCGGTCTAATTGATTGGACGCAGCGGTTTGTACCTTTAAACGAATCGAGTGTCAAGGCCGTGTGAGATCGCGACACAACAAAGCGCCTACTCTCCATCGGTTCCAACTTCCGTTGCATTCGTACGTGAGCAGACTTTACACGAGGCACGCTCCGTTAATATCGACAACAGAAACACGGTTCTAAACATCCAGGCGGCGGTGTTAGAAGACAAAACGGTTCGTCGGCCCGTCGATGAACGGGCGATTTCGCTAAAAAAGAAACAGACTTTGTTCTTCTCGGGATCAACGTCGTGGAACAGCTCGCGCAACGCATTGTACCGTGGTATCGTCGAAGTGATCGCATAGTCGCGTATCCCTGGTAAAAGTTACCCACTCGTCGCGCGTGTTTCACGTCGGATGAGACGTGCATACAGTGGGCGAGCATATGTATAGTACATAAACACTAGTACTTACTTCCTACTGTTTGATTGAAATTATATATGTATCTCTAAACGTGTGATAATTATTTATATAACATCATAGAGTGGAACATTTTAAAATCTTTCAATTATCGGTGTAGTTTCACAGATTTTTGTTTCAATTATAATATGTAATATGAATTTAGAAATGATGAACATTTTGAATGAGAACATAATGGCCAACATGTACTTCGCATAATTTAATTGAAATTATTTTTAATTAAAAACGCTATATTATTATATAATATTACACGTTTATTTAACGAAGAATCTTATATATGTAACAATATGTGGAAAAATGATATTAAACTAAAAATCGTTTGTCTATGAAAGTCATACAAAAATTTGTATATTTAATCATTTGTTTATACTTTTTGTTTGTTAAACATCACACAAATTTATTTTTAATGCATATAAAATAGAAAATCGAAAGAAGTAAATCACAATATGAAATTACAAGTTCGTACTTAAATAATGATAAATCTGAAAAGAAAATTCTATAAAATATTAAGTTTATATTTTGATGCAACTATCGTTTAAATTGCTGAAATGCATGTGATGCACTTTCAAATGATTGTTGCGAACTTTCTTTATGCGTATCGTTTTTTTTCAAATTTTGCATTTTATATCGTGTTCTGTAATTGTAATAACGAAGATGAGATCTTTCTTTAATTATATATGTATTTCGTTTAACCCGATATTTGACCAGCAGAAAATACGATTTTATTTTCTTTGGTCGGGTAGCGAAAACGTTTACACACCACTAGTAGAGCGTATTCGATGGACACCGAATGCGTAAGCGAGAGTGATGAACGATTTTCTATGTGCGATGATTGTACGTATTATAGAAGCACTTGGGCCGCGTAATCGCCAGGATTTTCCCGGTGATTTTCCAACTTAGCCGATACGATTTTCCTGCGATGAGCAACGTGTACAAATTTTCTGCCGCAACGCGATCCTTCGTTTCCCAATCCCGACGCAACAACTGGAGGTGGACACGAGTGCCGAGTATTTTGCAAACGCACAATGAAGGACAGTCGGTTAAGATTTCTGGACGATCGCCGAATACGACGGAGTATTGGGAGTAGGCGATGATTCTCGACACGCGTGAAAATACATACTTTATCGACGAGTTCAGGCTGGAAACCGGACCCGAACAGATTGCCGCGAGGTGAAAGCGCGTATTGCGCTGCCTCAGTGTCAGTCACGGCCGAGCCGTTGGTCGCGTCGTACGAATATACGGGTACGAGGAACAAGAACAATATCGAGAAGGAGAACGAGACGAGTTCCGCGCGATCTTTCGCTCGCCGCGCCGTGAATCGCTGTCTTTTTTTACTTTCGAACGTCGCTTCGCTAACATTTTTTTCCCCACCACTCGATACATTTGAAATTCATTAAGTAGTGTTTTTACACGAGACTCATTTGTCTCGAGTCGAAATGTCGTGGAAATGAGACAGACCTTGAAAACTTTCCGACGACCGAATACACAAGGTAAGTTGCACGGTTTGTTTTTTACGATATTTTGTACGCAAGCTTGCCCAGACTAAAGCCCGTAGCGATCGAAGAACGAAACAACGATACAAAATTTCCAGTATAGTGAATCTCAACGAAACTCAATTATTATGAATGAAATTAGTGGTCGTGACGCTCGAATGCCTTTTGTAATTGTTCGTTCCAATGCATGCGAGGTTAACACGTTTATACGGACACGCCAGAAACAAACGAAGACAAAAACGCGTTCCATGTAGGGTAGGACCTTGATTATCCGGCGTAAACAGTGTTTTCAATTTGATTATCCGTGGTCTTGTAACTTTAAACGTTGAGTACCGAACAGCACGATCACTCTCGTTTAGCAAAATAATTCGTCCTTGAAAATGTTAAAACCGTAGAAAATTTGCTCAATCTTTTTTATGCGACGATAATATAAATGAAAAAATTAATAGTAAATAGTTTGACAAAAATATCGAATAGATAATCTTTTAATTACGGTCATCTTACTTTTGTAATCGAGGTTCTAAAATATCTAGAAACCGTTTCGAACAGAGAAAAGAAATTGACGTGATTCACGAGCGAAACGATTTCGCTTTCTTCGTTCGCTCGATGCGCCATAGCTGGTTCCACCTGCCTCTTTCCCTTCGTTCCCCCGATCCAGGGTTAGCCTTCAGCTCTTCGGCAAATGCCGAGCAACATAGATGTATTCACACACACGGCATACACTACGTGTGCGCCTATACACACGCGCGTGCATGCACTCCTACGCACAAATAAATCGTTAAAAATCGACAACGTAACGCTTTGACCGTGATGAATGATTTCAAGTGGCTGTGAGCCTTGGTAGCGGATCGGTATTACTCGTTGGTTGCACCGGGAGAATCGAAGAATGGACCGGAGAAGAATCCAACAATCAGACCGCGCAGGAACACTCCCAAAGGACACAGGGTCTCGTACAGATGAGGGTCATCGACCTAAACGAAGACGTGGACACGCAGGAGACGTCGTGCTATGTTTACGAAGGTCTTTGCAAGATTATAGGAGATTTTGTTAATTAAAATTCCATGCATGCGTACATTGCCGGTCGAAAGTGTGAAATCGCTCGCCGAATTTCTACTGATACCGAATGTCTGCCAATAGGGATTCCATTAATTCAGGATTAGAGTTTTATTCATTTTGTATTTTATTATACGAGAAATATCTTTACAAATTTTACCTTCAGAAATTGATTGGTTAAGTTTGTCTGAAATTTTCTACCGCTACGAGTGACACAATGTTTTTATCCCTTAGGTACTGAGTCGGTAAAATTTCTTTTCTT
Organism: Ptiloglossa arizonensis; assembly: GCF_051014685.1. Classification (NCBI taxonomy): domain Eukaryota; kingdom Metazoa; phylum Arthropoda; class Insecta; order Hymenoptera; family Colletidae; genus Ptiloglossa; species Ptiloglossa arizonensis. The sequence goes on along the minus strand of NC_135052.1, from coordinate 27,892,333 downwards.
TTCAACAATGTTAAACATTGTAACAAATACACAACAGTCCTAAGAAATGCGTCACAAATGACGTTCGTCGCCAAAAGGTTAAGCTATACAGGGTGAGTCATGCAATTTGATCGCACAGAATCTCTCTTACACTGTAGTACTCGACTGTATACGAAGATCATGCCATGGTAAATGCGAAAGAATTGTTCCCACGGTTGTTTTTTTTAGCAAACCTTCAATTCGAGCAACCGACGCGACGGTCCGAACGGTAGGATCGAATTTCATTCGCTAATGAAAATAAAAATGTTCACATTTCAACTCGTATCTTGGTGAAAACATTATCGACGAATTGTTAAGGTTTGTCCGTCGAAAATAAATCCAAACACGACCTTACTCGGACTATTTTCAATTACGTACAATTTTTCAGAACCGAATAGAAACAAAAACGTAGTTTGATCACGATCGTATTTAGACTTGTTTTAATAAAAAGAATCTCACCTGTCGTGTGTTAATACTCTCGTAAAGATAAAATTAGAAATATACAAGTTTTTAATTTTTATTAGCGCCTGTTGCGCTCACCCGTAATGTATCTCGCTCGCTCTCCTCGTTGGACGGTTCACGCGTGGCTGGGCGCGAGATAAAGAAGGTCGATTCCTGGAACGAATTCACGATCAACCCCGACCACGTGCGAATGGTCCCGATTTTTCGCATACAGTCGGACGCTACCGTAGTTGACAATAGGAGAAAGTGGTACACAGGGAGAAATTGATCTATTTAATAATGCTTAACTTTCCATGACGTTACTTTTCTCATAAGTGCAACGATGCACCGGCGAAATGCAACCGCATTGTTTTTGGGAGAAATTCGAGCGTTGCTCAGTCCGCGTTGCGATTCCAATCTTTCGGTCGTTAGTATATGTACATATATTTGGCGTACTTGCGTAAGAACAACGTTGAGTTTTTATCGATGTGTTGTCTCTCGCGATAGTGACTGTATCTATAGAATAAATAAAACGGTGAATAAATCTTACGATTTGCCTTGTAAAACGCGTTAAAGCGAATCATTTTCCCACTTTTCCGAGGAATGCGAAACTTTCGCTACAGTTTATAGCCGATGGAACAAATCTCAATTTCGAGAGGTGTGTAGAACGAAACTCCTGTTGGACGCTAGCCGTTAAATGGATTTTTCTCGTTCGTTCGTTTGGGGACGCTCAGGCCCTATGCACGTTCACTGTCAGTGACCCATATATGGTCACAGAAGTTCCGACTTGAGCGTTTCGTCACCCGTATACGAACCATAGCAGTTTCGACTCGGGCGTCCCGTGACCCATATACAGGTCACGTTCTTCCTCGTTGTTATCGCAAATGGAACAATCGCCCGATGCCTAGATAGCGAACGTGTTAAAGTTCTACTGTCTCTTGGCAAATATTTGTTCCACCGACTGTGCAGGGTGTTGGGTAACTGGTGATACAATACGAAAGTGAATTGAAAATATGAAATAAAATTGATCTTGCGTCGAAACGAATTCGAAAAATAGATAAGACTATACCTTATCGGTGTTTAAGTAGAAATAAGTGGAAATAACAAGTTTGATAACGATACAAAATTTGATTCTACATTTTCGATCGATTCTCTCGCATTTGTATTATCAATCACCGAGTACCCTACATACGTGCACCCGATCGACTCACTCGTTCACGATTTTGCAGACAATGCATCCGACGACACCACCTACGAGAGTCTACGCTCGTACCAGTCGGATGAGTTCAGCTCGGGCCTGGAGTCCGACTGGGAAACGGAGACTATAGACGCAAGGGATCAAAATGTGACGAGTGTCGGTGAGAGCAAGCTCCCCATCGAAATTACAAATCCTTGCTTGTTAGAAGCACCAACGAGACCGAATCCTCCACCGCCGCGCGAAGCTAGTCTGACTCAAACGTTGGGGAGGAGGATGAAGATGCTTCGTAGGACCTGGAGCATCACTAAAGGTAGCCTGAGCCGTATGCGTAGGAGGACGTCGGTCGACGACGATCACACGTGCGAGGAGATCAAAGAGTCCTGCAACGATCATCCCAGTATTGACGGTGGGAGGTATTTCGGGTTCGCGAGACATTTTAAGAAAAGCGTCACAGGCTTCTCGACGTTCTATTTGAACGGTTACACCACGAACGGTAGCAACGACTCGACGAGGCCGGGCGACGATCGTACGAACAAGGAAGAGCCGATCTACAGTAACAGGAAAGTTGGTAAGTGCCATTACGAAACTGGCGAACCCACATTGCGTTTCATTTTCCATTTGAACGTTTTCTAAAATCGTGTAATTTCAGATCACTACAGCGTACTCGCCGATCAGGAGCCTCTCTATCAGTTTTACGCGGCCGCAGCTGCCAGAGGAGTGTTCGACTCCAATTCCGATGGTTACGAGCAGGTAACGTAACCAATCCTTGTGGACAGAACCGAAACGTTCTATTTACGTTGATTGAGTAACCAGGTTAACCTATACACAACCTTACCATACATTGGATGTTAAGCGATTATTTTTATTTTATGTATTCCTCGAGCTCTTAATTTTCTCTTTTTATAACATACCGAATGTGGTTTTAAACAATTACTTAAACTTTATTCGTACAATGTTATCCGCACAATTTACACTGTATAACTTTTTTATTAAATTTCCGTACATAATTTCTCTAATTACATATGCTTTAAGCATAATTAACTTAAAAAATTGTAAAGTACGCTTCAAATTGTAAGCATAAATTTTTCCTTCCAAAACATCAATCGACATAAAATTGTCCAAAGGGATCTGAAACAGGTTTGCGATATTTTTACAAAAAATACAAAATATATTTTACAAAAAATATTTTTACAAAAACGCAGTTAACTATTAGAAGAAATACACTTGTCTTGTGCGTACAAGATTTTTTTTTTTTTTACAAGTACCTGTTTTCTATTATCCCGCAAAAGCGCGTTAAATTCGTAAAGGGGGCCAAGTTGGGTTTTTCCTCTGCAAGAAATTGAAGTGGTCGGGAAGTTTCACAATGTGAAAAGTAAAGTAAACGTTTGTTACAGGTCGAGGACGTGGTCCCGTCGCAGTCTACGACGGATTTGGCAAAACCGGGGCACAGGACCCTGTGGTGTCAGACACCGCAGGTCATAACCAGCGGTCTTTTACGTAAGCGAATCATATTGTTGCACAAAATTCCTTGCGTTAAAAATTTAACATTTAAACGTTTCCGTTTCGTTCCGCCGTAGAACGCTTGAGCACAGAGGAGAGGAAGATTCAGGAAGCAAAGTTCGAGATTTTGACTTCGGAGGCCTCGTACTTGAATTCTCTTCGTGTTCTGGAGAACGAGTTTCTCGGCGAGTTCTCGATCAACGAAACGTTGACCTCCGTCGAAAAGGACAAACTATTCGGTGGCATACCGGGTGTGCTGCACGCGTCGGAACAATTTCTGACCGAGCTGGAAACCTTATGGCGGCAGGATCCGATGCTGCACGGGCTGCCCGACGTGTTGCTCAACTACGCTGACAAATTCCTGGATATTTATGTATCGTATTGTTCGAATCAAGTCAGTATAGACACGACTCTCAAAGATTTAAGGTAGGTAGGGTCGATCCTCGAAACTATGAGACAGGGATGGCAAACCTACTGCATGCAAGATACCTGAACATTTTTATCAATACAAATATACAGAGTGTCTGAAGATAAGCTTCGAAATAACGATAAGATTACTAATTTTACTAGCTGACAATTTCTTGGGGGTTGTTTCAAAATTAACTATATTTCCTTCAACGACATTTTGTTAAATAAAGGAAGAAGAATTCAACGATACTTGACGCAATATTGTTCAAAAGTTCCTTCCTATTAGTACTAATTTCGAACGTTATTGTGTAATATAATAGTTTGTTCAATAAGTTTTGTCGTTCGATAAAACTTATTGAACAACCTAGTATATGGTCAAGTTTTTTCTTTTTTTATAGAAGGAAATATTAAGAAAAATGTTACTCAAAGATTCGCCATCCCTGCATTAAGGGATATATATATATACATATATACCAGAGAATTATTTTTTCTTTCATCGTTGATTAAGACACGCTGAATTAATCCTAGAACGCGAAAGGGCATGAAGTTCTTAGAAACGGTTTCGCAAATAGAAGCACGTCCCACTTGCCAAAGTTTGTCTCTGCATTCATTTTTAATGTTACCGATGCAGCGAATAACGAGGTAAGATCGATTCAAGTTTCACATGGACGTGGATTAGAAAAGTCGAATAAGAAAGTATAGAAAAGAAATTTTGTTCAGGCTTCCGTTACTGGCCGATGCAGTTGTCTCTAGATTGCCTATCGAGCATCCGGACAGACGCAACTGGGAGACAGTGTTGTCGAGTTTAAGTTACGTCGTTGCTGAATGCAACGAGGGTGCACGTGCTGCAGCGACCGAAGTGGAAATGGAATGTTTAGCCAGGTAGCGGTAAAGATATCTCTTGTAAAATTTTTCACGCGGCATTCGACGTACACGTTTCAAGCGATGAATGCTTCTTGTTTAACAGGAAATTGGAATACTCGGTGAAAATTACTCCGATTATATTGAAGGATAAACATTTGGTGAAAAGTGGGTCAGTTGTACAATTATTGACGAAGGCAGATGCTGAATACAAGCTCACTTTCGGGAAAAAATTTAATAAAACACCACTGTATCTTTTACTACTGACGGATTACCTTCTAGTCGCAAAATATAAGCCCAAGTATGAATACTCAGAACAGCACCGTTTTCTTTCTCTACGCTAATTTCCGCTTTAAAGTAAAAAAAAAAAAAAAAAAAAACACCACCAATTTGTACAAAAGTGGAGTAGATAGTAGTCTTTATTTCGAACCGAAGCTCAGGTGGTCTGAGCGTACGGAAGAGAATAGCAGCGCGTATCGTTGTGTTAATTATTAATTAGAAATCAAAACTTGTGTATTTTTCATTATATCTTCGTGAAAGAAAACCAATGGATTGTTGAGATTTTCCCGACGAAAATTAGTATAAACACGACCGGATTTGTTTCGTTTTAAATATAATTAAAAATAGTCGGAATAAGGTTATGTTTTTTGAAGGAATTTCCAAAAATGGATTGAGAAAACCTCATCGATCCATTGATAACGCGGTTGTGAAAACTGATGAGTGATCCCGTTGCTTGAATCCGAAATAAGAATTGTTGTTACTTGAAAGCGGGAATTATTGTATTACAATAAGCATATTGTTCTCTATAGCACACATTTCTTCTGTTTGATACCCTAGTACTCACAACGAAACATATGCCGTAATAGATACTTGTAAAAGGAGCCTGATCGCTCTAGAATCAGTTCCCGAAGATTCGCCGTTTGCCGGACGTAACGCAATGTTACTGACTCTATTAGAAAATTATTCTGGTCGACAAGTGGAATACATTTTAACCTGTGAAAGCAACACCGAAAGACAGAGATGGTTAGAAGCTGTTTCACCCTCAAAACAAGGTTTAGTAGGCGAGACTCTTTACGAAGTATGGGACTGTCCCCAAGTAGTGGCTCTGTACTGTTACTCTCCAAACCAACCAGACGAATTATCTTTGCATCCAGGTGAGCGTTAATATTCGCGAAAATGTCCCGAATCGAAGATTAACGCAAGAAGTATTTTTCAGGGGATGTCATAAATGTGCTTCGAAAAATGTCGGATGGTTGGTTCCATGGTGAAAAATTATTGGACGGGGAACAAGGCTGGTTCCCTGGGAATTATACGAAAGAGGTCGCTTCGGAACATGTTCGCGCAAGAAATCTTAAACAAAGACACCGTCTCCTCGCGTTAAGCGGCAGTATATTACAACGAAAAGCAAAACAACAATCTGCCAATTATTAAAAAATTAAATTATGAATTATCAATTTAAATAATATAATTTCGAATAAAACTCTTAACGGAACTTTACATTTCTCTAATGATTATTATCCCTTATTACAGGCTTCTACAGTAGCGCTCTTTATCGCGGCTTGGATTGAATAAAATTACAAACATACATAACAAAAGTACTTCATTATTTATTATTCTGGTATAAATACAATATAAACTTCTCTAATCAATTCATCGATCCATAAATATAATTCGTATGTATGTATAAAAATGCTGATAATTGAAAAAATCGGTGACAATGTTTTGACACTTTAAGCATTAAAAGGAATGTTTCATTTGTGTAAATATGAAACTAAATACAGTCTTATAATGATGCTTTTGCAGCTTCTCGTGAAAAGGAGTATTATGCTGTTGTCAAGAATATGGTTGACTTTAAGCTAAGGAAAAAATATAATATTCTGGAAGTAAGTTTACTATGCTTTTAGGTTGGAAGCATAGCTACCTTATCACAATAAATGTAGCAAAATTCCTTTACAGTGCGTGTTACTTTTAACATGACACGATTTATTAAGAGTCTTTTCATATGCCTACTCTGGAATATTTAGACGGTTTCACCTCAAAAAGTTTTCTCACAAAATATACCTGTATAGTTGTTGTTATCATTATGACAATTATTTGCATTAAAGACCATGTTTGAACGTAAAAGTTATTATTCATCAACAAACTTAAATCTCGTGCTTCCCTACTTCTACTTAAATGCTGACTCTGGATCATTTTGTTAATGTTCTTTTCCACGTGCATTATCCCACTCTACAATTGAAACAAACAATGTAAAATGTTTTGTGTACCAATTAAAAATAGAAAATTGACGTACCGTAAAATTTTCAACGGAAACATTCAATGCCTTTATCTCCCTCGCATATTTATCCCATTCGTCGTATCTACAAAGAGTAACTTGCCAATTAAAATTCCATGAACTAAGGCCACAATACACATTTTGAAAGAATTACCTGATTAAAGTGATGTATAAATTAACTAATTTCGAACTATATTTGGAAAAGTGATTATCTATACAAATGCTGAAGTAACCAGCATTCTTTACAACATCTTGGTAATCCGAATTAGAAAGCCATTGATACGGAACCACTAATACACCATCTGGGTTTCTCACTACAAAGCCAGCTTTTCCATCACCACCACGTATTACCTGCATGTATAAATATTCCTTAACATATTCTTTTGTTTCATACAAAAAAAATATGGTAAACGTACAAGTTCTTTGAAAATCTATATACAAAACCGTATGGTAAAACATTTTTTCTAATCATCATAAATACATTTAAATTATCAAAGAAAATGCTTCCAAATGCTCGCTGATCGAGTACAAATTCCTAACTTAAATAAATAAATAAACAAATAAGCAATGGTGTTTTTGACAAAGTAATTGCCGTAAAAATAGTCGTGTACCTGTAAATTTACGTAGAAAGTAACGCCAGTATTAACATATTGAAAGTAACAATCTTCTTTCCCGGCTTCAACGTGGAATTTGTAATCTAAAGCCACCGCAGGTAAGGATTCGTACCAGGCATGAGGCATGCTAGTATTTGCGAAGCTAAAAAGCACCCCGAAAACCAGACATCGTATAAAATTAGACATTGTATGCGTTTAATCAAACAGATCATTACAACGATCCACCCATTCGGTAATCGCTTTCACGACGACTGACAGACAAGTTTGTTTCGACGTGCTCCTCCTACCGCTACCATGATCTTCAGTGTTTCTCAACTGGATTTAATCGATTTTGTAATGAAGAATTGTATCAAACTCTATCGATAATTATTAATTTATTGTAGTCGTAATAAAAATGTTAGATATTGATATAACATACTGATATAAGACGTATTTTTTGTTTCGCGAATTCTAAGTATTATTGCATTACTTATTTGTATCAACAAAGTTTCAACGAAGTTGAAATTATTATTGTTTATCATCAGATTGTATGTTACGATTTTTAACTTATTATCATTGTCTTATAAAATTTTAATGTCATAGCTAAATTTACAAGTTAGGGAGAAAATGATTGATTATGTCTAACAAACGTTGTTTTTCTTAATAATCTATTAAATTCGACTATTTATCGTGCAACAAAGTGTTAAGTAACCAATGCTACACAATGAAGACTGATAGTAGACATTTATTGAATCAATACAAATATGTATATATAAGTTTTTTTTCGCAGATACATTCAAAGATGTGAAAACAGTATGAAAAATTATTTGTTTCCCAGTTACAACATTTTTCATTACACTTGAAGATAGTAATAAATGAGTAACCAGTAAAAGATTGGAAAAATATCCCCATATTTAAATTGAAAGAAATTATGAGTATACACGTTGATTGAGACTATATACTTTTTCATTTACAATGCAATAAAATAATTTGAAAATCAAATAAAGCATATTTTGTGATTTCAGTTTAGTTTATGATCTCAATATATGTATGGAGAAGAGGATAATAGTGTAACAATAAAATACCATTTTTTTCAATGTTTCTCTACCTTTCTACCAACAGAGAAACATTTTTTATATTGGCCAACCTTGTGTATACTTTCGAATACAGATTCAAACATCAAGCTGTTATACGTAGTTTCAGTTCGTCGATACGTTCAGATCGGTTCGGATGATTTCGGGTATCACTTGTTCCAAAATGAGAGTTTTTGTGTAATAATTTCGATTAATAACGGTTTTCTATGAAAACGGATACAACTAGTGAATATGCAGAGTAATATCTGCGATGGTATGTGGTATGTTCGTGAGAATGGGAAGTGTGTTAAAAATATTAAAGTACAGTGAAAGGAAAATATCGTTGTTGTCTGTGCGGTGCATAGCATAGGAATGGTATCTCCGTCCAAAATTCAGCATCAGGAGCACAAGCAGCCATCAAGAGAAAATAAATTAAGCAAGCACTCACGTACGTCTAACATATGCGCATAAATATTTATCGACACGCACAAATCTGAATTTGAGATACTAAATTTCCTGTAAACCATTTTTCTCTGATATACGTAATAAGTCACGTATTTACGTAAAAGTCTTTCTCTCGTTCGAGTACGTAAATGTATGTCTTCTGTGACATTTGCATGATGATCTCACCGCACAATACGTTGCTACGCCTAACCGATAAAGGAGCTTGTCATTTAACTTTCTTTTTCTAATATTATTTCATTTTATTCTTTATCAATCAATTTTTCTCTTTTAATTCATTCAACATATTATGAGTGAAGTATAGAAACACTTGTTTCGTATAAAAGTAAAGCAATTGTTTTTCATTACATTCATAAATTAAATCAAACATGTCAAATCACAAATCTGATTTTGTTAGTTTGTTAAAAGTTGCACACTTTATTTATACTTAAGAATATTATGTTTAACAACTGCAACAAATCTAACAAATTTTTATATTTCAGATGTTCGTACACAAAAAGATTTGAAACCCTTAGAAGGAAAATCTTTTTACTTGGATATAAAGAATCATGCTACTACAGTCAAAATAGAAGCAAAAATCAAAGATTTGGGCGGGGTAAGTGTTTATTTGAGTGTGATCATATTCATGAAACCTTTCCTTTTTATCCTTTCATTTTCCCGTCGTTGATTCATTGTACATACTTCCAGTGCATTTACGATAACTCTTCTTTCATTCGTCCCCTCTCTTTTTCTCGTGATAGTTTGCTTTCTCTTTTGTTCTCATATACTCCCTCCTCTATCTCTCTTCCCGCCATTTTCAATGACCGTCTCTATAGCCTATTAGTATTAACTTGACGTCCAACGCGTGTGTCATGTACTGTGCGTAAAATTTGAAGTTGCAAACACGTGATTCTATATTTTCGGAAAAGTACATATTATTTGAGATGGAAGTACGCAATTTCAAAATGTTTCGATCGGTAAAACGGAATAATAATGAAGCGAATTTAATGAAATTTCGACAAAAAGTGACACAACAGAAATCTTCCGTAAATTGCAGAGATATTCAAAGGCATCGGTAATTGTAAATTACACCAAAACTCTCCTATATTATTTGCTCAGAACGTGATTAGACTGATAACAATTGAAAATGATTAGCATATATACCGATGAGCAGCATAACTTCGGAAGTTCATAGCATAGGAATTATCGTAAAATATTTCTGTTGACAAACACTCGCTGAAAAACCGGGTCGTGTCGCGCCATCTTTAGGGTAACTTCGGAAATGCAACGAAGTGTACCAGATTCGTCACCAGCGGCTGTTGTGTTGTGGTGGTTTGAAAAAACAAAAAAAATGGACGTGATTATACAGCGAAAACTATTTTTCACATATTCAGCGAAACTACTGCATTCACTTTGTCGCAGTGTTCGTCGTCGGAGAGCGAGCAAGAACGCGAAGCGCCGCCTCCAGGCTCGTCTGCCAAGCTGTTAACGGCGAATGGCCATTTTGTGCGTGACAGTTCTCCCCCGCGAGTAACGATCTCATCGCGCGTCCCAGCGCTCTTTTCCTTTACCTCCTTCCTTTCGTTTGATTGCTTGAGACAGATCTCAAGAAACTTCCCTTCCCGGAAACATTTTTATCGTAGATCGCGTTTTGAAGTGTTTCCAACACGTAGTTCGTAATATTCGCAAATTTGTGAACCGATAAACAGTGCCGTTCGAGGAAGTTGTTTTGTGTGAAGGTTTCGTGCGTTTCAAGACCGTTTGACAGTAATCGAGTGTAAACTCACCGATTACCTTGACTTCTGTAGATTTGGTTCAAAAAGTTTATTTACATTAATTTTTCGATCGAAACACCTTGAATTATTCCTTTCGTTCGATCCCACGTGCTTCGTTATTGTCCTGGTTCCCTGCGACTCGTAGCGTATTATTAGAACGCGGTGTGTAACAATGCGGCAACCATTGTTGACTACATGAAGATTTCCATCTACACACGCATGGCTCGTGCTTCTGCGAATTCGATTGATAGCGCACTTAGTAGCGTTTGAGAGGAACACGAGATTACTTGACGTCAGCATACCGCGATGTAAACGTCTATCCGTGCAACCGTCATCGGATCACTTATCACCGGGCGTCTACACTCTACACACCCTTTTCCATGCAGCTAGAAGCTTTTTTTGCGTGAGTTAAACCATTGAAAATTCGACTGGATCACGTCCTTTGTTTGTGACCTTTATTCCGCGTTTCATTTCAGTGACAGAGACACAGTTGTAAATTTCCTTACCGCTCCTTCATCATCATCAAAAATCAATGTACAAACTCAATGTGCTCTGACTTTTCAAATTCTATTTTTATCTTTTTTAGGTGATAGAATTATTTTTAATACGAAGCGTTAATCTGGTAATTAGCGACAGGGTAGATAAAACCGGTTGCGTAAACTTTGGGAAACATAAATGGGGTTGTGTCAGTGGAGGCAGCGGGGGACCTCCCTCGCTGAGGAGTTTAGAAACTCCAACCCCCATGACAACTCCTCCAACACTGTATTTTAGTCCCGACTGCCCCTTGTCTAATTCAGTTACTCTAAGGGGTCAAACTACCCAAAGATCTGTAAGTATTTTGTTAAAAACAAATCTAATTATATTACGTGTAATTTAACTTCATTGTTTTTTTTTTATGTATAAAATTTTGTAGAAATCGCGGGTGGATGCAATGTTGGAGCGTGCTCTGATACAGCCACAACAGTGTTCCGTGGATCCACTTTACAACGCCCAAAATTGGGGAATTCCTATTTGGGCAATTGATAAACTCCAAACTTGGCTTGATAAAATCTACGCATCCGTTAAAGATACAGATCATTTAAAACGGTCAAAGCATTCAAGTCAACAAAGTTCGACTAAAGATTTGAAGGTCAGGCATCTGAAGGGACCTTATTTAAAATTTGAGGCCTTTCAGAGGTATGTATGTTCATTCTACTTAATCCCGTGTTAAAGTGTTTGATGATATATTTTATAATTATCTATCTCTCTAGGACTACCAGACCAGTCTTTGTTGAATTGCCTGTGTGGCCAGCATTAAACTTATCTGGGGATCCAGGCTCCTGTCCTTTCAACACGAAAAGACGAGAAAAGCTGGAAAAATTACGAGCAGAAGTAAAAGAAAACAGGGAGGGTATTCAGCCTATCAACCAAGAGGAGGTAATGTCAAACGTGCATTTTGTATTGTATAAAGTTTCATTACTAAAATGTGCAATATTACATTAAATATAAACAGGATAGAGAAATGACTCGGCGACCACGAACAACTGCCACTCGTGCTCGCAGAACTGAACAGTTAGCTTCTGGTTATTGTGAAATTTGTCGTATCAGTTATCGAGATCTGACCAAACATGTACAAAGTGATCAACATCTTAGCTTTGTGCGAAACAATGACAATTTTTTGTCTTTGGATTCTCTGATCAATGCAGGAGCCAATGTGGAGGCATTTCTTAAACTAAACAGAACAAAGGATATAGAGTATGTACAATGTATATATATATATACATATATATATAGATAGATATATACTACTCGATCATATTAAATATTATGTATTGATTAATACATTTTTTGTGTTTATTTAACAGAAAAGACTGTAATTTGTTTTCCAATGAAGATCGTAATCTTCATGACATAGTACTGCCAGAAGGAAAGGTGAATAGAAATACGAAAAGCTTAGGAGACTTTGGTGTTGAAGATGTAAAGATGGTACAATGTAATGGTACACGTAGGAATCTCAGTTTAAAATTAAGTTCACCTCATAACTTACGTACTCGTGCAAAACATGAAAGCGGACATTTATTGAGGTCCAAAGGTAGCCCATGGCACGAAGTTGATAAAACAGAGAAGTTTTATGATAAATTTGAGGGCTTTACTATAAAAAAGAGAGCAAAAGGAACAATTTGGATCGAGGAAGATGGGGCAGGAGACGACTTGGTACGAGAACATGAATTAATGGAATCTAAACAGGATGAGTACAAGATCAAAACGTGTTCAACGGAATTAGGTGGAAAATGCAACAGTGAGAAGAATTGTGGTGTAGTGTGTAATAAACATAATGATTCTGGTAATCAGAATGTACAGAGGACGATAACTTGTAATAACGAGCAGAACAATATTGTGAATGCGGAATACATTACACAGGTTCGAGATCCTGTAAAATATAGGAATTACGATCAAATAAATTGTAGCATAAAAGATAGTTGTAATGAAAATGCTCTAATTACAAATAATGACAATTGTAATGATTTCTGCAGAGCATCTAGAAGTGAAACTTTCAAAGAATTAAGTTGCAAATTAAATTTACATAATATTGCATCATGTACAAAAAAAATTTCTCGTGAATGCGATGAAATTAATACAAATGTTATCTGTAATGGTCACACAATAGAAGATGAACAAAAGGTTAACAAAACATTAAATGATTCAGAAAAGAATGAAGTTAAAGTAGATAAACCTAAGTGCTTCAAATCAGGTAGAAGGGGTGGTAGGAGTTTTAGGGGACGACATAGACTGTCTGTTGAGGAACGTTTAATTGAAGATAATCGTGCGTACTATAAAGTGGAAGTGTTAGGAAGTAAATTAAGATCAAGTGTAATATCAAATAATAACTCGCAATGTACAGTGCAGAGAGATGTGGATGGTGAAGGGAAGAAAGAAGTGCCATCGAGTGAAAAACCAGTAGTTGTACGATTTAAACGTGTAAGAAAATCCGAACTATCGTTACTAAGCGACGAAGCTGAGTCCTTTATGTTTGGCGAGCTTAAGCGGGATGATTCTAGCGAAGCAAGCGACGAGGAACAAAGTAGCATTTTACCAAGGGACACTGAGAGTGAATGCAATGACACTGTAAGTTCTGTATGTCCCAGTTCATCCTTAAACTTTGGATCACCTGTAAAAACAGAGACTATCGAAGAAGATTCACAAGATTCTTTAAGTTTGGGTCGAGCTAGGAAGAGAAGGCGGACACAAGCTGAAGCTCTTATCAAAGACAATGTTGATTATTATAAGTTTGAAACTCCTGGGTCTAGATTAAGGTATCAGGCACCTTTAACTGGCATTAAAGAACCATCTGTAATAGAACATATTACAAAAATAGAGGAAATTACAGAAACAGTACTACTTGATGTGGAGAGAGTTTATCCGTCCAAACCCTCGCCAGAGGTTGAAAAGATGCAGTTTTCCTTTGAAGCTGTACCAAAATCTGAGCCATGGTATCAAACGTACCAGCGACAGGATGAGGGAGCAGAATTTTGGCATTATTTTAGCGAAGGAGACTCACAAAAGCCATTTCTTCTACCATATGAAATTGATAATTTTCATGAAATTCTGACAAAAAATCAGAATAGGACTGATAATAAGAGGAGAAGTCGTGGTCGAAGTACAGGCTGTATTGGACGATCGCCAAGGAAAAGTCCTCGGTGTCATGCATCCACATTGGCAATTATGTCAACAATAATTAGAAAGAGGGAACAACAGCAATCCACAAACTTGTATACGATAGATGAATGTCAGTCTGTTAGATCACAAGCAAATACACCAAGACCGGATCCAAAACTTGAATCTAAATCGGATGTAGACGAAGAACTGAAGGAAATGGTGAAGACGATTGACGAGATGCTTAACGCGAATGACACTTTGGAATTGAATGACTCCTTTGAACCAGATACCACGCAAATGGAATTAAATCTTTACGAACCAAGTATTCCAAAAGGCCCGCCATCAAATTTACTTGAATTATTGGACAATTGTCATGAAATTGTAAACTGTTTAGAAAATTCGTCGTGTGCTAGTTCGGAATGTGGCGAAGGTAACATTGAATCTCCTTCAAAACGAAGAAAAAAGAGAAAAAATAGAACAGGATGGCCTGGAATTAAAATGAAGAAGAAACTTCAAAGTAAATCTTTAGGGGATGTGGACTGTGATAGGGAAAACTTGTCAGAAAAGAATATTGAACAGAATGAGAAAAGTTGTGATGTGTTGGTTACGAATAGTTCAGATAGAGTAGCAGAGAAAGCTAATGTCAGATTAGCTGTATCCATTACCAGTATCGTACAGGACAATGAGCAGTCATTGGCATTTAACCAGCCAAAAGATGATGCATGCTTGTTTGAAATGTATACCTCGAATGTTTCTTCTAATATGTGTCACAATGGAGACGAGAAAAAAGACGTAAGTATAGAGGCTGTGGACAATTCCATATTGCATACAAATGCAGAAACATGTACAGTTTCACTCACACCTGACTTATGTAACGAGACTGACAGAAATTTCGTATTAAATAAAGATTACACATTTAGAAAAGACTTATCGGAGATCGAGGAGATGTCGGAAAGTGACCCGGGGAACGATGAGAACCATGAAAACGTCTTTCGAAAGGATGTTAATTCTATATCGGAACGACGTTTTATTGCAAAAACAACTATAAAAAAACGTCAACGTGACAATCCATCCTCCGAAACGTGCGAATCACGCGTAGATCTTGAGAATCATGAGATTTTGTGTCGAAAGGACACTGAGTCTGGAATAGTTGCTAGGAAACACCATAATTCCAATGGGTTACCGAGAAAGCGGCAGCAAAGAGGCCATTCTGAAAATCCCAACTCTGAAATGGAACACCACAATAATGTGTACAAAAGAAATAGAGTAACTTCGAAACGACGGATTTATTCGAGAAGACGCGCGAGAAAGAATAACATATCTTCGAATACGGTGTTCGAGGATGAAAATTGTAAAGAAGATTCCTATTTAAGTATTACATGTAAAAAGCAACAAAACCTAAAAAGTGTTAAGCGACGAGCGGATGCTGTGTCGTCGGAAAGACAGGATTCCGAAGTCGAGTGTGCGTTATCGGGACGGGTTAGTCCGACAATTATAGCGACTTCGGAGCTTGAACAAAGACGCTCGAGCATTGAATTTCAGCCAGTTGTTAGAATGATGAAGATTGATGAACAAGTTGACATGGACCACAGTATTCTTTCGGTAACGATTGCAAGTAACAGACGGTTAAGAAGTTCCAGTTCCCCGAGATCAAATGTTCAGCCACCAAAAAAACGTTTAAAGACCGGTCGCGGTCAATTCGGAAGGTGGTTGAAAAGTAGCTGAAATCCTCGATAAAATTTCGTTATAGTTTAAATTTTAAAATCGACATACGTTTTCTGCGTAAACTCGCTATTAAAATTTAATCTATACCCGCCAAGTGTACATTATGTATAAAATATTATTTGTGTATGTAGAATAGTATTTAACACTATTGGCACCATCAATAGGATTTTATTAATATTCTTGTTAGTGTCTTTTCCCGATAATAGTTCTGTTAAGAACCTTGTACATTCTTTAGATGCAGTCTTTGCGTTTGTAAACAAACAATTTGTTATTTGTATGTATTTGTAATTACAAAATATTTTGTTTCATTTAGCTTTGCCCGATATATGCGCGAGGTGATCATATGAAAGAAATTATTTTCATTCGCAGAAACAGTTTTTAGAGTGCACAAGGCTGCATACAAGCTTTATTATAGCGTAATGATCATGTTCTGTTACAAAATGCATCATTGAATGTAACATTATACATTAAATTCCCTTACGAGGGTCCACCTAAATATTTTATTTCAAAGAAAAACAATGTAAGCCTTTCATGATTTCAAAAAAGAGATGACTATTAAAGATATGAATTTTCCATTAAAAATGAAAGAATCATTCTACATGTTTTCAACCTTTTTCATTCTCATATTTTTTTATTATATAGAAACAATATAAAAACATCATTTCATTGATTTTTTATTGAAGATACATTATTTAACAGTTAACAGAATGTATTTGAAAATAAGTAACTTCATTAAGTAGATAATTATTTGACATTTTCACGTTCCTGAAACGATTTCTTTAAATTTTCCAGTTTCTTTTGTTTCTGTTTCTTTTTTATAGCATTCTGTTTTTTAAGTTGTTCTTCTTGTTTTTTAAGAGAGTCCTCACCATTGACTAGATTGTCCAATTTTATTAACATACCCTCCCTAGCAATTTTTCTGTTTTGCAATAAACTTCTGGTTTCGTGGCATTTTACAACTAGTCCGGTAGGTGTATGTTTTAAAACTACTGCATTAGACGTTTTGTTAGTTGCTTGACCACCAGGACCAGATCCTCTTACATATTGTTCTTCCAGATCATTTTCATTAAGCTTGGGTACTTTTGAGTAATCTAAGAAACGTTTGTAAGACTTGCATCGAATTTGATAATTATTATTGAGAACATTGATTAAATTACTATTATTTCTACCATATAAAATGTACATTTTTTCGTGAATCATTAGCAATATATAAGTGATAGAGGGTTGAGCAAAATAAATTCTGCTCCATAAAGACTTCAGCATAATTATATTCCTTAGTTTAATTATAAGAAATTACTTATACGACCCGTCGATCTTGCAAAAGTTTTCGTCCTTTCTGAAAAGAAGTTTACAAATATAAATAGACTCTCTTTTAGGTTAAGTAAGGTAGATTATGGTTTATTTAAGAATAATTCTAAGTAGAAAATTGAATTATATTTACGTTTACCTTACCTGTAATTGAAAATCAATTTCTGCTCGATCAGTTAAGTTTTTATTTTCTTTAAAACTTTTACGAATTCTCTTTGCGAAATATGTCTTTTCTGTATATTTTAAATTTGCTCCGTAACGTAATAAATCTTTGTACAATTTTAAAATTATTTGTCTCATTTTGTATTTTTGTAATAAAATTTAAATATTTCTATACATTCTGTTATTAATTCGCACAACCTAAATTATTATTAACGGAAATAATCAAATTGGTTGTTACTAACGCTATGTTACCGACGAACCATCGTTCATTGCTCAAAATAAGTATGATAGTGTTACTTGTCGTATCTAGATGTTCCATCCGCATGCGCATCTATGATTCGACAATCCTGATCGTAGCATTCAAATTACGAAGTAGAAAAAATTAATTAAGTTGCACGAAATTTTTTTTAAACTCAAATTATCTAACAAAGAGTATAGTTGAATAGAGGGATCAAAAGTGTTCCTAAACATTATTCGACTTGTAAAAAAAACTGTACAATAGTTTTTAAAAAAAAAGAATTTGTGTCAAGTTTTAATTCTATACTTCGACTTGGAAGATCTTAAAGGGCAAATATCAAAAATCATGTTTTTGCTCATTTTTTTCTATTCTATTTCACGAAATATTTTGAAAAAATTCAGAGACATTTCAGTTATGTAGCGATAGGCTTATAGAATTTTTCAAATTTTTTAATTGAAAATTTAAGTTGTAAAGAGTAAAAAGGTATAAGAATGCTGGAAAATGCGTTTTATATTGAAGCAGTTTCAGAATTACAATTATATTTTTACAATAAGTATATATTGTTCTTACAATTATCTTGAATATTTTTCAGACTTTTTGTTGCATGTAGTTAAAATATTTAAAAGCCAACTGTTTTGTGTTAAAATAAATATATCGAACTTTTGTACATTCTTTATCAAATGAGTGTTCCATGCGATCTTCAATGAATTTAGATTCAGAAATTAGCAAAGTAGTTAAAGAAACTAAACAAATTCAACCAATGAAAATTATGCGTGTGCATAACATTTTAAAGTATTTACAGTATTTTCACAACATTGGTGGCGCAACGATCTAGTATCCAATTATTGAATGGTTGCAACTTTTTGAACCTAGCTTAAAGTCATCGGTTTTTTTCAATGCTGTTTTACATTTTTTTATTTTTTCAAATTTCAATTTTCAATTAAAAGGTCTGAAAAATTCTCTAGTACGTGTTTCTATAAGCGAAATGATTCTGATTATTTTTTTAAATTTGAAGTTTTGTAACATGAGAAGAAATTTGTAAAAACATGGTTTTCAATTTTTTCCTTTTTCCAATTTCCTCCATCGAAATACAAAGTTCAAACTTGGCACAAATTGATTTTTGTTTTACAAGCTATTGAATAATCTGTCACAAGTCGACTTCGGTTTAGGGACACTTTTGACCCCACTATTCAACTACAACTTTTCCTAAATAGAACATTTTATTCGAATTTCTTAAATAAATTAACACCGACATATAAAGTAATATTTTATTTAAAAAATTTGTACTTCAAATAAAAAATGTTTGAAAAATCGCTTGTTGTGTAAATATAATTTTCTATTTCAATTCGATACAAACAAATGTTGCTCCTAAAATTCTTGAAATTCCATGTCAAACAATTTTTGTATCAAGCCTTTCATTTGCAATTCTTCTGTTATTTCAACTATCAGTTCCTCTATTAATTTATCTGATATCCTGTTTCAAAAGATTTTTATTAATTAAAATTCGTAAGATAAATATTTAGTATTTTTACCATGCTACAATATCCCATGGTTTGTTTTGTGTGTTGCTAGAATACATTGGCCTTGACTGACACAGCTTTTTATATTCATGTCTATATGCTAAAAACTGTAGTTCAGTTTCCTCTTTAACAGTAAGTTCCGTCTCACCTATGGTACTGAGATTTGTACGTTCCTGGTCTCCAATACTCTAAAAAATTATTGTTATGATATTTATAGCTTTTGTTTTTAAAGACGCATAGTATGTTTTTTTAACATTATTTATGCTTACCAGAGTTTCATAATCTGCTTGACACGAAACATCACAGTGTGTCATTTTTGGCACACTATCCGTGGATGACACATAAATTAGTTGTACATTCTCACCATATTTGTGAATTTCAGATACGCTGTCATGATACAGAAAATATTCGTTCTTATTTTACCTAAATGACATCTATTTTTATTATTTCGCTCTATTTACCCATTTAATTTAAGTTGTGAACGTTTACAATTATCATCTGTCACAGATGCTTTTGTATCAGAATCTTTAGAAGATTGATATTTTTGCAAAAATTCCATTAGTGTTTCCATAGATGTTTCTAATATAGGCTGCATTTCTGGCTCATTTTGCTATCATGAAATTTAAATATACACTCAATGGTTAATTAGTAATTTTCTGAAAGCTTTTTAATTAGTAATGTTACCTTTTTTGATACAAGAGCCATTAAATCGCTTATTACAGGAACTAGAATAGACAAATTTTCATTGGTAATTGTTGTTACTTTATTTATTAAATCGTCATCATTTGTAGAGCGCTGTTTTTTAATTCCGTTTGTTTCTACATCATCTATACTTTTTGAATTTAGTATCTCAGTGGATAGTTCCTTCTGTAATACTTTAGACTGTTGCACCATTTTCATTGTTTTACTACGTTTGGTTTGAATATCTAAATTACTATCCTATTTCACAAAATTATTTTTTGTTTAATAGTTTCTAGTATTTAAAAAATTTATTATAGATAAATCTTACATTCTCAGAATCTATTACTAATTCATCCATCATAGTTTTAATATGATCTTCTTTTGAATAGTCTACATTTTTCAGTGAATCGATCCAAACAATGTCCCTAGAAGACGATGTATGTGTCACAGGACTAGGATATAGTAGCTCTGGTACTAAACAATGTTGATTGTGTGTATTTTGAATGTCTATAACATTACACTTTTCCCCTTTTTGACAAGAGTAGTCTGAAAAATATATATTTAAACTTTTAAAATTAAATACTAAATACTTAATAACATAAAATCTTAGGTAATTTCATTTACTTTTTCTTCTTAAATCATTCCTTTTCCTTTGGTTAGTTTTAGATACATCCACGCTGTACATACTTAGACGACTCGACAGATTTTTTTTATTAGAACGTCTTTTGTTATGTAAAGATATTGGTGCAATATTCACTGTAGGCTCAATGTTCTTATGATTTATAGGTTGACTTTTATCATCTAAATTCAGTTTCAATTTAAACAAAATAGTATCAAGTTTATCTTGAAGTTCCTTTTCCTAGAATAATAAAATTTTATAAAGAATTTTGTCTAAAATTAGTAAAATTATTTTTATTTAACACGTATTACCACTAGCAACGTATTGGCATCTCCTGCACAGAAACGATTGGTAAAGATCTCAACTTTGTCACATATATCTCTCAGGTTACAGACAATCTGTAGCACATTTTGAAATTTTGTAGGATGACTTTCGAAAGTGGAGTTTGGAATATGTTTGCAATAAGCACTTAATGCTTGTATCAATAAATGATGAGCAGCAATTAATTCTCGTTTAATGTTGTCTTGATGAAATGCTTTATTTTTATGACATTGATTTAATTTTGTTCTGGAAGACATAGCTCCAATATGTCTTTGAATGCTTGCAATAAGTCTGTTAAGATTATATAGATAATTTCTTGAAAATCGTATTGCAAATTCCATAGTTTGCTGTTGCCTTCTTTTCAAATCATCATCACCATCTGGCAGAGGAATCTTGCATAATCTAAATGAAATTTCATTTAATAACTCAGCAATTTTTTTTTGCATCAATAGAATTTTTTGTATTGTAAGTGGATCTGGTTGTATGTGAACAATATCATTTCTGTTATTACTCGAATCTGAATCAGAATTATTCTCAAAGTGATTGGTTGCACAAAGAAGTTGATTCGTGTAATGCTTCTTCTGTATAATTGAAGGATCTGATAGAGATATTTTAGTCCTTGTTCTGAAACCTCTTTTGGATCCTTCAGTTTCTTTATAATTAAAAACATCGTTTTCTTGTGAAATTGGTAGTAGAACAGTGGTACCATTCGAGTTTTTATCTTTTATAAATAACTTTTCCTTTGAAGAAATATTCTTCGTGCTGTTTGCCTAGCATTTACAAAATAATATGGACTTTATATTTTCTCAATACCATGTAGTGGTTAAAATGGAAATTTAAAAGTACTCACTTCTGTACATGTAGTCTTTTCGTTTTTATTATTAGACTTGTGATTGCAAATCCCTTTGTTTTGTTCAGGAAGAGCATCTTCTTGGAGTCTCTTAAGTTCTCTATCTACATCTTGTACATTTTCTTCTAAGAGATCTTTGATACTTTCTACAGACCAATGAATATCATTTTTGTCGAACCTCAGACTATTTAACTCCTGTTCTTTAACAAATGAAGTCCAGATGCGCTCATCGTCCTCCATGCGCCTTTGCCTCTGTACATTTTTTACTATATATTTAAAATGACTTTCAGGTATATACTGCAATGAAAAATGTTTGATATTAATGATAATTCATTGAAATAATTAAGTATTAAGTACAGTACGTATAATATATATCTTATACGTGATACATATAAATAATACCTTAAAACTGTAATCTTCTTTCATTTTGAAACTAAGAAATTGTTCTCTGTCTTTATTGTTTATTTCATTAGTTTGTCTGCTTTCTATCATAAAAGACATTTTTTTCTTGGTTATGTTGGTTTCGGAAAATTATTTTAACAATTTTCTTTTCAAAGACAATAAACTGAAGAGCATGTGAACTCTGAAAAAATCGGACGCACACCAATTTTTTTCGGATGGTAGTACGAAAAAAGTTAAAAAAAAGTACTTTCTTTTTGGTTTTGAACAGGAGTTAAATTGGCACTTCAAATTCGATATTTCAATCGTATATCAAAAATACTTCAGTATTCTCGGATCGAAAATTTAAGTTCGTATTGTACAATACATGTTTATATATGCATTATTTGTGTGAATTCTCACAGGCATATGTATGCATAATGACATACATATATTCAAAGCGATCAGCAGTTTTCAATTATGTATTAAAATTGAACTTGTTCTTTCTTTTAATTTATAATTTTCTAAACCTTTAATCGTGTTACTTTTCTAATGGACTACGAACATGGACTCTGTTTTATTACAGCATCTAAACATTAAATTATTACCGTGAAATTATTATTCTGTCCTTAAAGTGTTACCCTTTCACTTCTTTTAACTTTTCAAAAGACAAATTAAGCAAGAAAATTTGCTTTATATGAAAATTTTGACAAATATTTCTTCTGTGATACAGTAACACACGGATGTAAAGAAAATTGAAAAGTTTTGCTTATTTGTTGTATCTTGTATAAAAACAGCGGAAAGGTTTACGAAAGTTAAATATGAATAAATGTTGAGATAGGATCAGCAGAAGCATGGGCGCGGCTATGGTGTGCTATCATTTGTTAAATGCCATTGGATCAATACTCTCGCGCGCAAGGACATAGAAAACACAGGTCGCCTTGCGAACGAGTTTTGTCCTGCGTATCCGAACAGAATCCACCTGACGATCTATACCTTGTACGCGCCTAATTTTGAAATCGTTAAACTAGTCCGAGGACTATGAACTCAGTTTCTATCTTTTGATCACGATATTACAGAATTTTTGCATGTGTTTCTGTCTATTTACAATTCGTCCATATAACTTAAATTTAACTTGTAATAGAAATCGCTAAAATCGTTCTAGTTGCTGTCGCCTTTGGTCGTCAAAAGCAGACGTCCACCATTGTTGCTAAAGTGTTAACCAATCCTTCGTTGGCGCGATGTGACGTCAGAAAATTAAGGCGCAGAATCACGCTTCATCGAGTCTCCTATTCCTTGTGTGCTGTTGAATTTTTGGCTGCCGTTTCACGAAACGACTGTCTGTTTAAATGTAATTTGGTAATGTATGGAAGAAAATTTCTGCGATTCTTCGTGACGATTTGATTCGCTTTATATTTTTATACGTTTTTTTCGTTGTCGTATATTTAATCACTTTGTATTATTTGCTTTCCTCCGATGTCATTAAAATATGCCGAGCGACGATGCTGCGGCGCGGGATGATCTTAACTCTTACAAAAAAAACAATGTATTATTATTTTATTGGTAGTTGAATAATATTGTAGCATTATACGATTGCTTGGTTCCTGAACATGTTGAATGCAGAAAATAAATTAATAATATTTAGAAATTATTTCGATTAAATGTATTTGCCGCTTCAATGTTATTTGTATAAAACCGGTTCAAAAATCGGTTCACGGATGTGTTCGATTGTACAATAATATATGATATTCAGTTGTACTTGAAATTTTTATGTCGTTAAGTTCGATGTTATTTTTGTAATATCAATTTTTCAGATATTTGAAAGCATGATCAACTTTTGAAAGAAAACACTTAGTTGTATTCACCTGTATTCTATATAAAAATTGTTTATCTCAACGGACATTATCTGCAGTGAATATTTATGTCTCACTTTCTTAATTAACTATAAAGCTTCCAAAAATGGCATCTAAAGTGTTGGTTAAATTACCAACCGTACCATTTCTTCAAGTGAGTAAAATGCATATTTTATTTACATAAATCTATAAACATTTTAAATAACAAAACATACATACGCACACACACACATAATTTCTTTCAGGGAAAGAAACCATTAGATATAGTAACATTAACAGAAATAAATGAAGGATTAAATCAAACACACAGACATCAAAGTATTAATATGGACAGAGTAGCTCAGTTAGAACAAAACATGAAATTTTTACAAGAACAATATCAGACAACCTTGGTTGCTTTGCACCAAGAAGTTGAAACATTGCGACAAAAGAATAAAGGTATATTGTACCATATAATGTTGTTTATTGTTTTTACAAGCAATTGCAACTCTAATATTTTGTACTTGTAAATAGATTTACAGTTTCAGTTAGTATTTTCAAAAGGATCTACTTATATACCTAGCAGTCCTTCTTCTCCAGAAGACAATGAAACTGGGTTTGTGAAAGCAAAGGTATTTTTGTATTTTCAGAATATTCAAAAATTATATCAAAGTTGCACATAACTTAATCATTCTTTGCAGGATAGCCCAGTATGTGTAAACATTGCACCACTACAAGTAGAACTTTTGGAGAAAGATTTACAAGATATTAAAATATCATTACAAGATGCAAAAACACAAAACCAGTATTTATCTGAAATTATTGAACAACAGAAAAAGTTAGTAATTCAGAGGAACATGAAAAATATTTGTTCTATATCGACATAAAAAAAGTTTTATTTATTTCAGAAAATTGAATTTTGTCAAGGAACAGAAAATAAATAAACGGTCAGTGACAGATGTAGGAATTCAAGTAGGACCTGGACTTGATCCTGTTCAGACAGATTTAGTCAAATGTTTAGAAGTTGCAGAAGCGATGGTAAAACCGTTACGTAAACAAAATGAGGATCAAAAGAAAGAAATTGCAACATTAAAAGCAGCATCAACAAATACAGTAAGTGCTAATAAAGGGGCTCGATCTCGCGATAGTAACAACGGTCATCATAGTTATGAATCGCCAACAAGTACCACGCAGGAACAAACTCCACCCAGATTTCCACCATTACAGAGCCAGAGTTACTGGCACCGTACAGTGCCTAGGTAATGTTCAAATTATGTAATACTACTATTACACATATTCTGTAACATTATTTACAATATTGATTATTGTAGAAATGGAAGAAATCGACACGATAAACAAGATCATCAAATAGAAATAGACTTCTCTGTAGCACCACAACTTCAAAATTATAGTATGAAACCGAATACGGTAATTTTTGAATCTCCGTTTTATCGGTCGCAAGAATATCGCGATTATTATCGTGATGCACGTAATCGGAAATATAGGGGTCAAGTGTCACAGAAAGATCGTAGAGATACTGATCATCGGCGAAATTACAAGGATAGAAATTCTAAAGTTCATCAAAAAGAACCGGTAGGCTCTGCGGAGGGATCGAGAAAAGCTGATAATTCCGCGGGTAGTAAATCATAAAATTGAAACAGTCTGTCAACATATTAAATACGTAGCAGACTTTTCGTCCTCTATCTAAATACAGACGATGGTAAGGAAATTTTCAATAGCGGTATATTTGTTAATAAGAGAATAATCTACTTTTTCTTGTACACGCTTCAACAAAATAATTAATGTCGATTACGTGCATATAGCTTGCAATAGAATAGCGACAACATTAAATTGAGATTATACAATCTTTAATGTGAAAATCTAGTCCAATTTTACTCATTATAAGATACCAATATAAAAGTAGTACATACGCTTTATGGATCAGTGATAATTAGCAAATATGATTACTTGTGCTACCATAAATTAATACGAAAAATATGTGATTGCTCCATTTTTGTTGGAAGGAACAATAACATATTTCTTTCATAAGGAAAAGTGAATAATAATACTAGTAATATTAATAATAATAATGATGATGATGCTGCTGCTGATGATGATGATGATTATGATAATACAAAAGATACGACCAATATTTATATAATGCTAGTTTCTGAGGCTTAAAGTGACCAAAGCTTAAGCTTAATATGCGTGCAATATTTCAGTACTGAATGTGCGTGTACTAAATGTTTATTTTAGACTATGAATAATTTTTACTTGTAATAGTTTTCATGTAGTTTTATTAAAAAGGAAATCAGCATATCGTTGAACGACCTAGCTGCTGTCGATGCTGCAACTGATGTTATGGTAAAAAAGTTGTCAGTTACTTACATTAGGTACATAGATAATCATTGCGTTAATATAATTTCATTGAAAAATATTTGATGATCATGTGTAGAAGAAAATTATGTCTTTAAATTAATGGAATATTAAATGGCAATACAATATTACACTTGTTATTTAAATTGATAAATTTGAATTCTTCATTACATTTATTTTTGCATGTATCTTGCTCAAAAAACTTATCCATACTACTACTACTTACACCACATGTAAGGAATAAAATAGATATTTGGTCTTATTTAACGGACTTAGTATTGAATGGGTATGTGGATTTTAAAAAATTTTAGTAAGATGCTTAGGTACTAGAAAGGTACTTAGGTACTTAAGTACTTAGTGTCCCTAATTTCATGTATTTTAACACCGTGCTTAAATAATAGAAGTTTAATCTATTCCTCTTATCTTTAAAATCTTTTAAATTCCATCGATTTTAATATCAAGGATGGAATTTATGTTGGAATATTTTCTGAGATAGATAGGAAAGACAGAACTACCGTCGATATATAGAATGGACTGGACATTCAGTAGAACTTCGTTCCACGACTCCGGAGTTCTCTAGAGCCTACGTACCATTATAGTGTTACACGTTACATCCAATGGTATGAATTCGAAATCAAATAAGATTTTTCTTTAATTCCATTATGTATGTAATTTGTTATAAAAATAACACTTAGTAAGATTTTGTGACTGTTAGATTTAACATATAAATATTTCAGTTATAATTACTATAATTACGAGGGTTTATCAAGTATCGTTTTTAGTTGGTTTTATTTGTCAACTTTTATTCGAATAAAATTTTACCCATCTCTAATGTTGGTTGGTGGTTACACATTCGGTTAAACATTTAAAAGTTATTTTTCTAAATATCTTTATTGAACTTAATTAGTTATCAATAACTTCTTGATGTTATAATTTCTTAAGTAATTATACATTCTATATATTTTGATAAAATATTATATCATTAAGTTTTATTTTTGTATTTCTATTAAAAATACTCCGATGTTAATAAGAATATTGAGTAAGAGTGGAAGTCTTTAACGAAAACTAGAGAGTGGGATAATTGGGCGGTTGGGGGAAATGAGAGTGGAACCTTGTACAAAAAGTGTAGAGAATAAAGTTACCAACATTTTCTTATAAATGCTACGAACACATAAAATGAAGGTTTTTCTAGCAAAGATGATTGGTAAATTTAAATGAATTGGATCATCGGCTAAAAATCACAAAGTCTTTTGAAATGTACGACATGTCTCTCATAGAACACATGTACGTGGTTTCCAACTGTAATTTACAATTAGTACCGTTGATGTATAACCCCTACTTAAGCAAGTACCTACACATTCAGTCTTGTTTTATTTCCACCAAGTTGAAATACTTAACAACTTTCGAAAAAAGTAAATTAGGGATTCAATGTGGGTAGTACCAATACAAAATGAAAAATTATTGTAAACACCGAATGGTATGAAATTATACGTTGAGAACCACTGTGGAAATTACAGTTGCGCATTCAAAGTTTCATGTGGCGAGAAGTGATAAAAGTCCGCACTAATTTATATTGGTGGTGTATGTATTTATATTTTAAACGAGTTGAATAATTGAGGTAATCCATTGTTATGGAAAGTGCAAAATATTTTATCTGTTACTACATTTTATTATTTACGTAAATGCATTGTAGTATTGAAAAATTTAATATAAATATCAGTGGAAGTTCTTCTGGCGGGTACATTATGCCACAACAGATGCTACATTATGTGATTTATCAAATTTTTATGTATGAAGATATACTAATAAATTAACAGGAATACATTGGATTTATTTATACATTAATTGTATCATTGAAGTTTTCAAATGGCAGACGCCTCTGAGGTAATTATATATACTCAATATTAACAAATTTGTATTAACAAATATTTATAATCATTGTTTGAATTTATCTCTATTTGAACAGGTAAAATTTATTGATTTTCAAAATGATAAAAGATTCAAGAGGTTACATCGAACTTTGAAACTTAATTTACTTAGAAAAAACAATGTGCAGGAAAGTAATGAATCATGTTCATTATCCACGATACCCAATAATGTCTCTAGTATTAATGCAGATGCACTTGATTCTAGTGCTAACTTTTCTCAAAATACTAAGAAAGATAATGAAATTGTTTCATCGTGTAATAATTTAAGGAATATGGTTTTAAAGAAAAATAATAAAAATACTAACATGAGATTTGCTACATCTAGTGTCAAAGAGTATAATACAAAAACTTCGTCTCATGAAGATCATTTTTTGATGCCACCACCTAATACTGACCAAGTTCCTTGTACTTGTAAGAAAGCAAGTCATGCAGCATCATCTAACATTATCAGAAATCAACAGAAATTGCAAATTACCAGTGAGAAAGAATCTTGTAAAACTAACACTATTGATTCCTCACAAATTAGTTCAAATATTATTCAGAATAAAAAAATTAAGATTTTTAAAAAATGGAAAATCACACTAAATAAGGAAGACCAACTGGTTATTAAAGGAACAATAGAACGGTAAGACTATCAATATTTTTTAAAAAAGAAATGGAAAATTTTTAGTGTAGAAAAATGTGGATTTAAACATCTTCTATTAATACATTGATTATTGGAGTTCAACAATTATGGGGTTATATTTGTTTTGTAATATTTTAAATATGCCACATTTCAAGCACAGAAAAACTTATTTTTTTTAGGGAGATATCTTCCAAAAAGTTTGAAAACAATTAGTCTATATAGTTGTGCATAGATTTTAGTTCTAATTCCAGTTTATCGTTTTAGTGGGAGACTTGCTCGTAGCAAATCCATCACAAAGCGAATCACAAGTACAGTTGTGGAATCCATTTGTAAGCACTTGTACCACTTAGAAGGAAATATTGTTGATGATGAACATGGTATGTAATTGCAATATCTGATTGTACATTGTATATTTAAAAGTTTTTCATACATTTGTTTATGTTTCTATATTTGAGAGTAAAATATAATTATTTTGTAGAATTACCAGAGTATGTCAGAAATAAATTTTTTAACGGATTTCCTGATGATTGGGTAAACGTTTGTGAAATATGGCAAACATATTTACAACAAGGATGTAAAATTACTTTTCGCTGGCCTACCACCATTACAGACAGTGACGATGATTTACGAAGTGAAATAACAGACATTACATTTGTATCTCCAAAAAGTCCAAAAGATGATGTTTCAAAGTCTAAGTCTTCCAAAGAATCATGTACATGTTATCCAAGTACTTCAAATGCCTTACAGATGGGGAAAGAAAATTATACTCCATCTAGACATAATGAAAGTGATGTATTCACTCAAACATGTATGTCTAACACAAATCGTTTTACAATGTTGAGTAATGATAAAGAAAATTGTAATCAAAAGGAAAATATAACTTTAAATTGTTTTTATTCTAAAAGTGACATGAACAAATTAATTGATAAGTTAATTGTTATTATTAATAATTTAGCAGTTAATAATTGTCATAAAATATGTTTGAATACAATTGGTGAACTACTTGACTGGTTACACTGCCTTATATTACATGAATTAGTTGAAAATAATAAATCTGATATAAAGGATTCAAGATTACAACAGAACAAATGTGTAGTACAGAAACAGAGAAATACAGAATGCAATGGTTCGAAAGAGTCCTTTCCTTTGCAAAATATTATTACAGGTAACAAATTTACAAACTGTAGCAATTCAACACCAAAGGCTAGAAGCATCACCAATATAGAGAAGATTGAAGATAACGATAGTTCTGATAGTGAAAGTGAAATTTATGCTGGAGTTCGCAAGTTATCGGTGACACAAATATTACACAGAAAAAGAGTAATAGTAGACCCTCCTAAACGTAAACTAAGAAAAAATGTTATGCATCAGAAGTCAAACACAGCGGAAAAGGAACATACTCTAAATATACCTCCTAAAGAAATTAGCATCAGGAATGATGATTCCAGCGTTAGTATTGTAGAAGACAAAGGAGAACATACATATAGAAACTATATTAGTTCAGATAATAGAAGTAATCTAAGTAAGCATACTAAATCTGATATAATCGAAGAAAAGCAGTCGAATAGCACAAATGGCCTTACAACAGATAAGACTACATGTGCAATACACAAACATATTGTTCAGAAAATTTCAAGGTCTTTTCCTAAGTGTGCCAAAAATCTGAATAAATCGTTTGATACAATCGAAAATGACGAATGTGTGGTTAATGTAAATACAGAAAGTAAAAGTCATACAGCAAAAGCAATTTTTCATACAGAAATTGTTAAGAAGAAAAATCATACAGCAGAAGCAAATTCTCATACGGAAACTGTGAAAAAGAAATATACAGCAGAAGCAAATTCTTATACGAATAACCAACCTCAAAATCTAGAACTGTACAAACAGGTTGAAGAAGACTCTAAATTGACTAAATCAAGAAATATTAACAAACTTTTAAAACCTGTTGTAATCAGTTTGAGACCCATTGTATATACAGTTGACGGTTTAAATATTGGTGCAAGTTCTAAAGGTAAGAGAGTTGTATTTTGGTTAAGTTATTGCTTGCGAGCAAATTATTCTTTTTATCGTTCTGCAGGAGAACGCGTTTGTTTGCAAAAAAATAATTCGGTATACTGTTCTGGTACTTCGCGAGACATTTTACCGATTATTTCGCACAAAACATCTAGTAAAAATAACCAAGAAAAGAAACTAATACAAGAAAATAATGAGAATCAGAAAAACAGCTTAGATGAATCACAGGTGTTTATCATGACTATTTAGAATGATAAAGTTTTTAATTTATAGCGTCTAATATATTATACTTCACATTGCAGAATGATACTGTAAATCTTTCAGTAATATTGGATGGAAACAATTCTTCAGAGGATTTAACGGATTTCAAAAATAATAATAAAAAATTAATATCAAAAAATAAAAGAAGGATCGTAAAATCGTTCGAATCAAGTGATTCAAACGATAATATAAGTATTCCTATGAATAAGGTAATATTTTTCTTCTTTTTTAATTCTTTCTCGAAAATAATTTCATTTACATTGACAGAAGCAAAAAGTGACTACAACGAAACAGAACTCACCTGAATTTGGAAATAAAAAGAAACAGAATGATCGATCAGCAAATAAAGAAAATTTAGTAAGTGATTCATTAATTATACTTACTTTTATCAAATTATTGAATATACAATTGCATTGATTTTATAGTATAAATCTTGTTCGGAAGTTGAAAGAGCACCGAAATCAGTAAACTTGTCATCTATGAAGACTAGACAAATGTAATTTTCAAATGTGTTATTATTACCAATTTTTGAATATCGTGATCGATGTTGTTGATATAATATACTTGTTTAGGTTTAAAAAGAATCGCCAACAACAGTCGGCTGACAGTCATCCCAATATAATTTGTACTTATCGTAACGATATTTTATTAAGCGAGGATGTATTATCTTCCGATGAAGACTCTCATGTTTAAAGTAACATGTCGCTGGACGATTTTTTTTCATATATATGACTTTTTAATTACGACTAAGGTAGTGTAACTATTTGATTACATTTATAAATAAAAGAAATAAAAATGTATATTTGTTATTTGTTTTTGTGGAAACTAATACTTATTATTTTGGTCTAAATCAAACAAATTTTAAGCTTAACGCAAAACAATAGCGCAAGATAAAACACTTTTGTAAGATTGTTTTATTGTTTAATAAGGTCATTTAACAATTGTATAAAGTATGTAAGAAACATGTTCCATTTCTAAGTCAGTAACATAAGAAATATACAATAACTTAGTATTGATAAAAATTAAAATTGAGAGAAAATGTCGTACATATAATAAGAAGGCATAGATCAGTATATATTAGTATGATGAAAAATAAAAATATAAGTAAATTTCATGTTTTACGATTTTTTAAATCGTACATAATGCACATTTTTTTTTTTTAGAGAGAATCGAGTACGTGGTGACGTTGTAAATATATATATATACATATGTACGTGTATATGTGAAGTATGCCTCCAATATTGTTTATCTAACTATATAAACGCTTAAAAGATTGGAAGATATCGGTAGATCAATGCGTTGCAATACAATGACTTCATAAGTGGACTTGGCAATTTTTTTTTATACAGGACGATTAATGCTCATGCTTACGAGCATTTTCATTGCGATGCGATTTCCGATTCTTTTCTACATTTCTATATCATACGTCAATTTTACGTCATGATATAACGAGAAAGTATGATCTATTATGCACAAACGAATCCGTTAGCTTTCATCGTATAGAGGAGTACCATCTCCGCTAAGAGACATACTCCGGGGACTAGAATTGGTGTGTGGTGTACCTCGAGGAGATTTATAAGAAGGAGTTCGGGCCGAAGTTCTGTTTCGTGGCGTTGTTCTTCCAACAGATTCTTCATAATTCCGCGGAGTTTTTCTGGACTCCTCGTATCTTGGGGTAGAACCGCTAATAAAAGTTTAAAAAAGAAAACAATATTATTAAACTCTTCATTAGTTTGAACAAGCATGTCTTTCTTTTTTTCTCATGATAAATTCACATTAACAAACGATGCCAAGCCTTTGTGCTAACGTGTATACATTATGCGTATTTTTCTTTTTTTTTAAACATTTTGTCTCAAATTTTGTTTATCCTGAGAAATTTATATCTTTAATTTTGTCAACATTATTGAATTATTGAATATTGAACACTCTATTATTATTTTTATAAATAAAAAGGATTTCTTCATGTAGATATAAACGAACGGTATTTTTTCATACAACCTTAGGTTATATTTTTATATATTCCCAAAATGGACCAAACTACTGTGGTCGAATGAAAAATTTAATTTTATCTACTCACGAACAAATATTTAAGTCGTTTTTGAAGTAATATCGTGTCAAATATTTTTAATATTGAATACGAAGATACTTACGATACACGGGGACCGCTTTTCAATCTCGCCCAGGCTTCTGCTGCCTTTTTCCAATCCATAGGATCGCCGGGTGTCGACATAGGTGGCGTAGGTCTGTGAGAAGGAGTGGATCTATGATGACTTGGAGTAGTAACCGAAGGAGGAGGTGGATGAATGAAAGGACCCTGCTGGTGATTGGGCGTTTGTTGTCCGTATCTAGGAGTCGGTTGACCATGGTGCGGTGTATGATGGGGTGTTTGGTACGGTGTCATAAAAGGTGTTTGACCAGAAGGTGTATACGGTGTATTTGGATAAGTGTGGACTCCACCATAACCAGCTGCGCTTGCAGTTCCTGGAGTATGCGGTGGATAGTGGTGAGGAGTTTGATTCGCTACTTGTGACAAAGAATGTAACATATGATGAGGGAGATTTTGCGCCACTCTTTGTATCGCTTCTTGATTCATTCCTGCAACATCGTGTTTAGGTATTAATATTAAGAAAAAATATTAATGTTCAAAAAAAAAAAAAAAAAAATTAGATAGCTACCGCTCACTGCTCCTGGTGTCGTATGGTAAGGTGTTCTAGAGGTCATAGCGCCTCGCGGGGTACTAGGGGTAGACTGTCCGGGGACGGGATCTCGAAAGTGTTCTTTGAACCAACGGAACAGATCGTTCACTCTGCCGAACATTTGTCCCCTGAACCGAAATCCTTCCGGCGACACTGTCACGTACTCGTGGCGACATCGAGTTCGTGGAAGATAAGACAGAAGAAATTTTCCAGGATAATTCTGAAACGCGCGAAAGCCTGTCTTAAATGTCTCAACCAAGGCATAATTCATCGATGGTCGAAAGACAGCAGGTCGATACAGACCTTTGCAGCGGATATTATGTACGGAATTCCTCCAGGATTTTCTTTCTTTTGTTCCTTCAATATTTCCTCTGCTTTATCTTTGATACCTTCTACGGTCGGTTTATAATACTTGAAGTCCAATAGTTCCGAACCATACGCAGCCATCGGGTTGACGTGCCTTGCTATAATTTCATCCAAGTCTTCGAATTCCTCGTTTCCGATCCATAGACTCTGTCCTAGAGAAAACGCATTTTCTTTTCCCTCCTCTCTGACGTCGATGTGTTGATAAATATCGTCGGTTACTTTCCACGTGACCGTTAAATGGTCCGCACCCTTGCTGCTTGGCCTAACTATCGCCTCTCCCTGTTTCATAGTTTGCATCAACTTCTCGGCTTCCGCGAAACTAATATTGTGGAAAGACGGATGAACGATTACTCGTTTAACGTAAGTCTGACGTTGCTTAGCCTTCTTCGCGTCTTCTTCGACCTTTATGTCCTTTTGCTCCGCATCCGTGTCGTAAAACGGATCCCTTTGCGGCCTGAAAACACGATCCATGGTTTATCATTTATAAAACACATATAAATAACATAAATCTAAATAAAATTTTAATCTCATGTAAATACAACCACAGATTTTACAATTGTACATTAAAATAGAAATTGATACGCATAAAAGTCATCTGACAGAATTTGAATCCTAACGTAAAACCATTACAATTAAATATCTTCTAAAGTATCAACCATCTACATTCGAAGACCATCATTAGCTTTAGTATTTCAACTGTCACTTGTGGAATATCCGTTCAAGTGCAGAAAAAAACAGATACTTTAAAAACGCACCTCCATTCATGGTTCTTGTCCGCGAGGTCGCTACTCTTGCTCGTACATTCAACGCTAAATCGTTCCACCTCGATTTTTATTACGCGACAATGAATTATTTGCCCTATGCTCACCCTCTCTTCGGGATTCGCGACGTGTTTGTCGGATAAATTCTTTATGTGAACATAACCGGATATTCCATTGTCCAATCTCAATCGAACGCCGGTAGCTTTTCCTGGACATGCTCCGGCATCGAAATGATTCCATACTTCGGAGAGTTCGGGAAAATCATTTTTCAAACAAAATGGACATTGCCACAAACCGGTTTCATCGTTCCTTACGGGATTGGCTTGATCCAATTGATCCCCTTGTGGTTTCCTATGACTGATCCCTACCACTGTCGCCAAGACCAATTTACCCACATAAAATGTCTCCGGCGTTTCTTTTGTCAAAATATCGAACAATCTCTCCGCGCTGAGCGACTGATACGCTACCCGTAAATCTTTGTATCTGCAATTTAATTCCGCTCTGATGTCGTACAACGTAACACACTTGTTGCCAAAACCTTGTCTTTCGAGCTCTTCCGCGAACGCGTCCAAATCTAGATCTTTCAGTCTTTCAGGGGACTCCAGGATCTCTTCGAGCGCGCCAGCAGGATTCGCATCCTCGTCGTCGTACTCCAACGCATCCACTGCCATTTTCCTCGCCCATTCGTATGTTTCTGGATGCACACGTGATCCATCAAGCACCTCCACGTACGCTTCGGTGCTGTCCCCTAGACTGTTTGTATCTATCTTGATAAAACCCGCGCAATTAATGAAAACCTTTGGTCCCATGTGACAGGCAGTTACCAGTTGCGTTCTGTTCTCTAACCTCTGATTTGTTTGTTTCAGCATTTTGATCAAAGCTTGACCCTTCCTTGGTCCCAAGCCGCACACGAATTGCACCAAATTTCCACAGTAAGCCTGTTGCACTGCCTTGTTCACGTCAACTCCAACCTCGTTCACACGATTCACAAACTCCAGATATAAATTCTCAAGAAGGTCGTCCTTTGGCAGCTGATCCTGTAAGCCATGGTACTTGAGGCACAAGACCTCTTCGTCCGCTGTGCATAATTGAGAAAATTCCACCAACGGGTCTTGCATCCTTCTAGCCAGTGAGATGGCCTGACGCAGTAATTCTGGATAATCCCGGAATTCGGATATACCTTTGTTACTGTTTGAGTATATTTTGGCAAGTTCGTTGTCGCAAATTTCTACTTGAATAGCTGGAAACTGCTCTTCCTCTACCAGGTTCGCGATGCACTCTTTAACGTCGGCCGCGATCATCATTGCCTCCCTCGATTCACCTCCTATCACGACAACGTGTGGCTTCTTGGTGGCTATGAAGTTCCGCAATGCCAACAGATCGGCTTCCTTCATGGTTTTCTCGTCCTCTCGATAGCTGTTCTTTCGTTTCATTAGGTGAGGTAGTCTCAAGTAGTCCGTACATTCTCCATCGGGAGCGATCAGACAAGTGAACGCGGCCTGAGAGTAATCTGGGACGTAAGCTAAGCCCATCACTCTAAGTCCCTTGGTAGTGTCCCATTCTTCGTCTTCCTCTTCCGGGAACTCGCATGCATAAGGGGCGACCTTGATCCAATTGTACATTTTACGACAACATGCTCTCATCACGCATTCTTTGGCTTCCGCAATAAGGTTCGTTTTCAGCTCTTTCTTAAGAGTCGGTATAACCATACGCGTCAGCGCCATTTCAACGCTTCCAACTCTCAGGGTGTTCCAATCCTGAACATTTTTACTAAACTCGTCCCGATAGTAGAGCTGCTTCATCTCGTCAACGTAATTGCTACTAGTGTTCCCCTCGATGGTATCGCTCATCGTAATTGTGATCAGTTTATCATCCTCGGCTATGGCCAAATTTAAAAACTGATCGCCGACGAGATCGCGTACGGGTTTATCCTTCAGATATTTCATCCCGTAAATTGGATGGTTCTCGTCTATTTCCTTCATTCCCTTTCTCGTGGGTTTGATAGATATTTTTGCCCTTTCCATGTACATTTCCCTCACACATTTTCTTACCAGAGGTTCACGCGCCAACTGTATAGCTACCATTAATTGAGAGGCTTTCACCACTTCTTCCGGAGTAGCCAATATCTGACTGCAGTATTCGTTGGCAATGGTCGAAGGCTCCGTGGGTTCTTGATCCACTTCGTGTCGTTGATAATTGTCTCGTAAATTTTCAGCAAAATGCTCCGGAGTAAGGCCGAATTTCTTTGCAAGGCTGTCGAGACCGGCTCGTTTACAGATAGAATACGGACCAGTCCGTACTGCTTGTTTCAACGTTTCATCCGCTTCGTCTTCTTCCTCTGCTTCCGCTTCTTCTTCCGGCGGAGGATCTTCGCCGTTTTCCTCAGCATCCACGATCTGTTGCCTTCGTTTCTGAATCCTTGCTTCCCGTCGCGCTTCCTTCTCTTTTAACCGTACAGACTCCTGCATTGCTGGAATTTCGTGGCTGTAGTACAACATAAAGTGATGATAAACGTCGTTTAGTTCTTCGCTAGTTTGCACGTTTTTAAGTCGTTCTATGTCATCGTCTTTAATGACTCGTACACTATCCGGCAAAGGAGCGTCTGGATTTTTCATAATCTCATCCAGCTGATAGTTTCTCATTTTCTCGAATAATTTTAACAAATTCTGTTTTCTCTGACGAAGTTGACACCATTTCGCGTCAAATTTGTACACCTTCCAGAGATCGTTGATATTTAGTTCTGGAAGAACGTATTCTTTCCTGTAAAACGATATGAAAGGAACTTCAAAGTGTTGGTTTCGCATGAAATCCAAAGCTTTTTTAATTTTCCCGATCGTTTGAGGCCCTTTTCGTGCTCTTTCCTTAGCCTCTGCGTTTAAATGAGCGTCTTGAATCGAAATAGTTGGTCGACAAAATGCCTGTTTATAGATCCATTCTGCCTCAAGGTCTAGTTCGTCGGAACCCTCTGCAACTGGTGTAACAGGAACCGATCGAAGTTGCATTCTCTCTGGTATATCCGTGTTGCGCACTTCATTGTCCATATCCGTGAAATGACCACGTTTGAGTTCGCTGGGCTCATAAATTTCAAATATACTTTTTCTCGTGGTTTTCTTCTTCAACTGTTTTTTCGGTCTTCTCGGTCTCTCAGCATCCTCTTCATCCATATATTCATCTTCTTCTTCTTCCTCCTCTTCTTCTTCATAGTCTTCTTCTCCGTATTTACCAAATTCATCGTAATCGAAATCAACGCCGAAAATGTCTTGAGCTTCTTGCAAAGCTGCATCGGAAAATATCGGTTTTTTCTTTTTACGTTTCTCAGCAATTGGTCTACCATCGTCGTCAACGATAAAATCATCCGCATCTGTATATTCTCCTTCGCTACCTTCTTCATCAAAGGTTTCCATTTCGGGTCTATGACTGCGTTCGCTTCTCCTTTCATCTTCCTGATAAATATCGAAGATAGAAAACATTAGAAAAAAATAAAAATACTTTAATGATTTGTGCTCGCAGCTCCCATACGTACCATACTAATTTCTCTTTCCTGATATAGGTATGAAAACAATGACAAACGTTAAGTGCATTATATAAAGTAATAGAAATTGTATGAAAACCAGAAAACAGTAAAATTAAAATTTAAAAGAAATATATGAAAGAGCACGCTTACATCTCCGGAGCCTTCGAAAAGCTCATTTGCGATAGCATCTCTATCTTCATCAACCTCTTTCTCCTGTTCCTCCTCTGATTCCTCATCTTGAATCCTGCGGAGGCGTTTGAAACGTTTCTAAAGTAAAGAATCTTGTCACTACACCTGTATAATTTGTTATTTTACTAGAAAGTGAACGCTAATTAATCAAGTACCCTCTCGACTTTGACACCTAAGTTTTCTTCTATAAGATCATAATCTTCATCCTCCAGGCGATCGTCAAAATCTTCATCGTCACTCTTTTTACGTTTCTTAGAGACTCCGGAACCATCACTATCTTCCCCTTCGCTCTCTTCTATAGGATTGTCGTCTATAAGATCTTTAAGTTCTTCGCGCAATCGATCTTCGTCATCTGTAAATGAACAATGGACAATTGCATTTTAACCAAGCAATAATCACTGTGCAAAGAAACTATGACACTTTAAAGCAAAAGGATTTCCACTAACAATTGCATTACAAAATAGAGACATATTGGTCTATTCTTACCTTCCTCCTCTTCTTCCTCACTTTCTTCCACGGCCTTTAACTTTTTGAGTTTCTTTTTCTCATTATCGTTTAACTCCTCCTCCTCCTACAATATAACGGAACACATCGATCAGTGACATAAGTTACCGACGACCAGACAAACATTTAAAAAAATAGCATAGATGCGATATAAAATTGAATAAGTACCTCGCTTTCTTCTGCTTCTGAATCTAAGAAATCGGCCATATTTTGGACAACGAATGTTTTTCCGAAAAGATAAAATTTACACCGAACCGAACAACATAGAGGTTCGGGGTCGTGCCAGGTCGAGCACTTAACACTCGATCCAGCTCTATGTATGAGATGTGTGCGTGTACCCAGGTGTCTGTCACTAATAGAGGAATTATCAAACTTTAACGTTTCCAAAAGACCCTAGTGAACAGAACCACTCTTATTCTTGATTAAATTTCTTGGTTATATTCACAGTGAGACACCATTGCAAAAGTTAAAGATTTAGTGTGTCCTGTGGTAGGACACACAGTAAAGAAATATCAATCTGAATCGCGGAATTCTTTAAGCGCATTTTTACTTGATCTTTGTTCAATTAATTAAGATCATCGGTATTTGAAATGCAATTTTTATACCATTATGGAAACGGTATCATACATTGTACATTATTATAGATCACGATAAGTCATTTAAGCCATACTAGGCACTTGCATAGTTTATGGACGCGCCATATTTATCAGTTTTAAAAAATTCGGTTAAACTTTTCTCGTGGCTAGGATAAGTAATACGTGCATTTAAGAAGAACTAACATATTTCTGTTTTCTATGTGAATAGCAGGTTTTGTAAAATTACTAAAATTTACAAGAGCTTGAATGGATAAAAGTTTCAGTCGGTGGCGTAATTCGCCTCTTACGGACAGAAAATCCTTTGTCATTTCTGACAGTGACGAGGATGTTGATGAAAATAACGGGAAAGAGCAAACCATTGTGATCGATAGCAGTGGGAGTAGCACTAATGTCTCTAGAAATTTGACGCCTGAAATGTAAGTAAATATTTCGAGACTTTGTACTGTTTTCATTCATCAAATTTCATTTTAATTTCGTTAGTAATTGTTGGAATGTTTAATATTGAATTTTGTTCTTTAATGTTTAGGTGGACTAAGTCCAAGGAATCGTTACTAACAGAAAAGGAGATTGAACATAAAGTTAAAAAATATATTCCTCATTCTGACAATGAAGAGGACAGTGACAGTAAAGACCATAATTTTTTATTATCCAATTCTAACGATGAGGATGACATGGATTACACTACCTCAAATGGTATTTTGCGTTGATAAGAGTATTGTATTGTAACGACATTGAATTAATATTTCGGTTATGCTATTTTATAGATGATAGTGAGGAGAATAATGGAGAAGACAATAAAAAGACAAAAAGAAAAAACAAATTTTTGGATGCCACTATGAAAAGTATAAATGATATGGAAACTAGTGTTTGTAGTATCACATTGGAAGATAAGTCAAATGATAATAGCGTAATAGAAGAAAATATCAACATTAAGTCCACAAATACAAATTCATCCGAAAGAAAAACCAAAGATCAACAGCTTTTGTCCAGTTTGTGTTTAAATATTTATTCTTTTGCAACAGACTTTTATATAGTTAATTTGATTAATTGAATGCTACATTGACTTGCAGATTCTAATATAGATGAACAAAGTAATTCAGAATCTGAAATTGCAATGTCTCTGGCAAAAAAAGAAATTGGAGTTGGTAATATAGATCCAATGGTTGCCCAAAAAAGAGCTCTTCTTGTTTGTAAAATGGAACATTTACAGAATCAGCTACACAAGACAAAGGTAAATTTGTTACTTAATATGTGAGAATAAAAAGTAAAGTACATTCTTTAAAGCTTAGACATTGTATTTCTAGATGTTGCTCGAGTCTGGTAACATTGATTTACTACCAGATAAAGGCGAAAAATTGCGCGACAGTATTGTAATACAGGAAAAAGAAATAGAAGACATTGCGATTGAATTGGAAAATACACCTTTAACGCAACCTATTAAAATTCAGTCGCATTCTTTTGTAGAAGAAGCATCTACTATCAAAGAAAAAATTAACACTTGGAAGGAATTGAGTTTTAAAATGTTTAATTCTGATAACGATATAGATAGTACACAGACAGAGTTGAAGCCATCACCGAAAACTAAAGATCTTGGGATTAAGGCTCAAGCAACGTTAGATAAGGAATTAGCTTTAACAGCCGATAGACTGCAAGATTTGCACGGTTCTCTCCTAGCTAGACCATCCGAGGATGAGAAGGCAACTGATCCACGGGGTTTAAAAATACAGTTAATGCCGCACCAACAACACGCATTGGCATGGTTAATGTGGAGAGAACAACAAAGACCTCCTGGTGGCGTTCTTGCCGATGATATGGGTCTAGGTAAAACTTTAACAATGATATCGTTAATCATAGCTGCAAAAGAACGTAATGATCTGGAGGAAAGCAGTGACGAAGAGTGGACAGATTCCAAAACAGCGTTACGACATAAAGGTAGAACGCTCGTGGTTTGTCCAGCGTCTCTATTATCGCAATGGGAAAATGAAATACTCAAGAGGTGTAAGCGAGGTCTACTTTCCATTGAAGTTTATCATGGGACCAACCGAGAATGTGTGCCGAAAAGATTAGCAAGAAACGACGTGGTCATTACAACGTACAATATATTAAGCCGTGAATTTAAGAGCAAGTCTATGACGTATAAGATTCATTGGGACCGTGTAATACTCGACGAAGCGCACGTAATTCGAAATCACAAAAGTCAGGCATCCGAAGCTGTATGCGGTCTCATAGCAAGTAAACGTTGGGCTCTTTCTGGTACACCTATTCAGAACAAGGAAATGGACTTATTCTCGATATTAAAGTTTCTCAGATGTAGCCCTTTCGATGATTTACGAGTATGGAAGCGTTGGGTAGATAATAAAAATGCCACTGGTCGTCAAAGATTGGCAACATTAATGAAAACATTAATGTTGCATAGAACAAAACAAGAGCTTCAAGATAAAGGTGTGTTAGATTGTTTACCCGATAAAATGGTAGAGGAGGTATCCGTAGTGCTCGATTCACAGGAGCAGTTGGTATACGAAAAAGTTTTAATTTATTCTCGCACGTTGTTCGCGCAATTTCTGGCGCAAAGAGCAGAAAAAGATCATATGATGGATTTAGCTGGCGGAGTATATGACAAACCGGCTTTTCTTTCGAATCCAAGTGAGTGGAATCGATAGAAATTGGTATTAATCTTACATTGTATTGATCTTTCATGATTTCATTTTCAGATAAGAATACACAATTCACAAAAGCACAGAATAAATTATTATCGTTACATGCCGACGTTAAAGCGCACGAAATCTTGGTCCTTTTACTTAGATTACGTCAAATTTGCGTTCATCCGACGCTTATTCACTCGATGCTGGATCAAGAGGATATGATGGAGAGTGGAATAACGGAGACAGAGAATATGGATCCAAACATATTATTACAAATAAATAATATAACGTTGCAGGATTCCAACGACAACAAAGATGTAGACGAGCAGGAGATGGGTGTTGATCATAGAGTTGCTACTAATTTACTTACGTCCAAAAATCCTGTCTTCAAATCTAATCGTATAAGTTCCAAGGTGAGTCATCGTATAAATCCTCCAAATCACAAAATAACTTTCGTGTATAATTCTTTTTTTACATGTCTGCATTCAACCTGTCTTGTACATAGATGAAAGCAGTGCTTGGTACGGTAGAAGAAATTTTGCAAAAAAACGACAAATTAATCATTGTTTCTCAATGGGCGGCTACGCTGAAAATTGTGGCGTCGTTTCTACCTTCGATAAAAGGTGCTACGTTTAGTATGTTCACGGGCAATGTACCCATCAAGGACCGACAGGTAATTTTCTTTTATGAAATAATCATTGATGATGTTTAATAGCAGCTATAACTGGGTGCTGGAAACCTCATTTCCGGGTTAAGGAGAATGCAGTACCATAGAAAATTGATTAGTACATACGATACGATACGATAAACAATTCCTTTCAGACATCAACTTCTCAGCTTCGCACAATACCTTGTATTTTATCGTATGTAATATATTTGCAGGGTATAATGGACTCGTTTAACGCTCCAGATAAAAGTCCGAGAATATTATTACTTTCGCTCACTGCTGGCGGTGTAGGATTAAATTTGGTAGGTGGAAATCATCTGCTCCTAATAGATATTCATTGGAATCCGCAACTGGAAGTACAGGCCCAAGATAGGATTTATCGTTTCGGACAAAAAAAAGATGTTTTTATATACAAGTTAGTAACTGTAATTTTTCTCTCGTCGATATTCGAGAGTTACGAGAACGTTACATCATTTATTGAAAATTTTTCTCCAGATACATTTGTAAGGATACGATAGAAGAGCGCATCAAACATTTGCAAGAGAAAAAAATGGAATTGGCCCAAAACATTTTAAGCGGCGATAAAAACTCTGTCACCACGAAACTCTCGCTCAACGATTTGAAATCTCTATTTGCTCTTTAAAGAAAGATATTACATTCGATAGGTATTTTTTTAACGCGTACGGTTTATTCAAATTTAGGATGTCGTTTTACGGATTCAACTGGTTCAGAATTGAATGAGTTTTATCGTTAAATTAAATATTTAATCTTGTACAAACTTTTTATTACAAATATAAAATACAGGAGAAACTGTCATGTTAATCTGGGAAAGTCGTCGTTGCTCCATGGTTCTTCAATAACTCCATTTGTAGCTGGTTTCGTGCATTTCTTTATTCTTATTTTACTGTACCAAATGCCATAACAGAAGTATATACCGAGTCCTACGAAAAGAAACAAATTCATTTATCACGGTGGCTGATTTTATAATCTTCCATCGGCACGTCGTTCACCTACCAATCGCCATCCATATTATAAATCGCAACCACGTCATCTTGTCCAACATCATCATGAGATAAATGTTTATGAGAATGCTGATTGCCGGTAAAAACGGCACCAATGGAACCTGGGGAAATTACGTATGGAGAACGTGTTTGGATCGAAGCAAATATTTTAATCGATCGACCTCGGCGGGGGACACAATGCATACCGAAAACGTGAGTTTCTTTCCAGAGGTTGGTTGAAGATAAATAAATGCGAGGGTGATTAATAAAACAAATACTAAAACTACGAGTGGAACGATAACTACGGTCCTGCCGTTTGAAATGTCTTCGACGCACAACGAGACTATAGCACCAATGCAAACGCATAGGATGACTGTAAAATAAATATCAATTAGGACAAGAATTAGAACAGGATGGTTAACCAAAGAGCTAATCACACTCACGGTAGCACGTTACAAGGTATGTCACGATTTGCGACGTTAATTTCGTAGAGTGCTTTAATTCATTGGCGTTAATTAACTGTTTCGCAATGAACGTTAAGGTTCTTGGATCGTGGTCACCTTTTTTCTCGTAAGCTTCGCTCTCCTCGTACCTGTAACGTTTATAGTTAACGTTTTTACGTTTTGTGCAGGTATCCGAGTATTTACCGGAGAACCAGTACGCAGGCTGCAACAATCGAGTAAGCGAGCAACGTTCCAATGCTCATCATGTTCACGAGTTGATCCAATTCGAACATCGCGGCCAATACACCTAAAATCATACGTACTTACGCACTTGGTCGTGTACTTTTGCACAGGGGCTCATACCGAAATACAAATTAATAATGATAATAATATTGATATGTTTTGACTTCACCAGAGTTGCTTGTGAAATATTATTGGATTTTCCAT
Source organism: Ptiloglossa arizonensis (assembly GCF_051014685.1). Classification (NCBI taxonomy): domain Eukaryota; kingdom Metazoa; phylum Arthropoda; class Insecta; order Hymenoptera; family Colletidae; genus Ptiloglossa; species Ptiloglossa arizonensis. The sequence goes on along the minus strand of NC_135052.1, from coordinate 27,847,451 downwards.
TTGTAACGAAATAGTTTTAACCGAAAACCAAGTACAGTAGTTTCTTGTTTTAAGATCGAAAACCAGGGTCACCAGTTATCTTTAACCAAGGGTTTGTGGGGAATTTTTTCTCGCAACTGATCAAACTTGAACTGGTCGCATGAAAAGGATAGCAAGTAGGTTACAACATCGAGAATAAAGAACACTTTTGGGTTAAAGATATACTAGGTTGTTCAATAAGTTTTGTTGTTCGACACAACTTATTGAACAACCCAGTATATAATCTTGTACTAAAATTCTACCTTTAAGCGGGGAATTGCTGTAATAAGGAGTTTTTAATACTGTTCGACAAAAAACAATTTACCGCCAAATAATATTTATGTAACGTATGAAAGGTTTAAATAAAAAAATATGAAAACATTGAAGAGATGTTTACAAAAATAAGAATACAATTTGATTTTATTTCAGGGACATGGAGAATGTTCACTCTTGTTGAGAAAAATGGAAAAATATTGATACAAATGCGGGTAGGACTGCATCGAAGAATTATCGAAAGAAATACCTAAGACAAGGGACGACCAGTAAAAGGTACCAACCTGTAAGAATTCCTGCTGAGAAGGTGCCCATCATAGGTGTATGGAAACGCGAGTTAATTTTTCCCATCCACTCGAATATCAGTCCATCGGAGGCCATTGCGTAAAGTATTCGAGGCAACGGGAACATAGCGCCCAGTAAGCTACGGAAGGGAAATATATTTTCAACAATATACAAAACTAAGTACAAATAATTAACGAAAGAGCCCTTGTAACCGAGTTTTTGTAATTTGTAAATTTGTGCGAAAATACTTCTTTGCGATGTATTCTACCGTGTGCTCTATTATTTAAAAAAAAAAAAAATAATTGATCTCTTAGAGAATTTTAAGTTTAGCAATTTTAATTACTAAAATTGTTTCACAAAGCGATGTATAAAACATTATTTGCAAACATTTCAGACAGCTTTCAATATACTTAAACGAGATAGTATGTAGTTACAATTACATCGAAGATAAAACTCATTAAAATTAATCGGTCGCATAAATCACGATACCGAAACGCTTAGAGTGTTATCTTATTAGATTATTTTGCAAACCACAAGGCAAATAAGATATTGTACAAAGCCCTATCTTTGCATTCATGCCGCAGAACTACATTGATACCGATAAGCTTGAAACTTGCAACATATATATGTATCTAATAAAACGCTTTAAGAAGGGATGGTAGCGAATTTGTACCTGAAACGTGTGAGAACACGAAACTTATATTTTTGGGTCAGAGAGATTCTTTCGATAAAAATAAAATCAAAAACAATCATATTCGGACAATTTTTCTTTATACTTTGTAGGAATTATTTAAAAAATTGTTAATTATATCTAATTAAAAATATCCCGAACAAAGTCGTGTTTGGACTCGAAATATACACTCCTGGTTCTAATAAATATTAGGTGGTTCGGAAAGTCATTTTGGTGAAAATGAAACACAATTTTTTTAGAGTGTATAAACATTTGATTAAATTATATATTCTCCATTTTGAAAAACGAAATGACTTTCCGAACAACCCAATACTTTCAGGGTGTGTAATTATGTTTTGGTTCTGGTCGTTAGGTTTGGGTTAGGTTTGTGCAGTTTTTTTTTTTGCAAATTAAATTTCTCGCACAATAATTGTCTAGCAATTATGTTTCATAAGTCATTCGATAGCTTTATGTTTTCTTCTTTTGTTCGATTGTTTACCTATCCGTGCTGTGTCGGTAACAAAGCGATTAATTTTTCAGGAAATATGGCGCGTCGAGTGAACGAAAGTGAAAATCTTCAACACGTTTTGTTTTACAAATTTGATCATGGTTCTACAGTGGTCGAAGCGGCCTGCAATATTTCTACACTGCGCGGAGAAGATCGTATTGTCAACGGAACAGGATAAAAATGGTTTTTTCGATTCAAGGAGGGCAATTTTTAAACGAACGATGAGTCACGTGGCCAAAGTCGGACGAGTCTTGCATAACGATCAACTTGGGAAGAAATTGTTAACAATGGTACAGAATACGTTGTAAATTAATTTGTAATGACCAACTCGGGAAGAAGTTGTTAACAACGGTACAGAATACGTTGTAAATTAATTTGTAAATTTATTTGTAATCTGTGACGATCAACACGGAAAGAAGTTGTTAACAATGGTGGAGAATACGTTGTAAATTAATTTGTAACGATCAACTCGGGAAAAAGTTGTTAAAAATGGTACAGAATACCAGAATATCAATTGTAAATGAATTTATAACAAATATTTAAGGAAGAAACTTAAACGTTTCACTTTTGATAAAATCACACCGACTTATGGACAGATCCAACATTACGAAAATTTGCGCAACGACAGTTTGAAGAACCAGGTGTATATTACCTCGCACACAGGCCGCATATGGCACCTATTGTGACGACCCATTTCGCCCAGTTCCAACCGAACGTCTCGAACAAGTACGGGAACGGTGCGTTCGTGTCCTGCTCGTAGTAAGGAAGAGCTATGGTCAGGACCGTGGAGACACCGAAGTACGCCAAGAAGACGATCGTCAACGAAGCGACGATCGCTATGGGAATGGATCTCTGTGGGTTCTTTGCTTCCTCGCCGGTGGTCGCGACGCAATCGAAACCGATGAATCCGTAAAAGCACGTAGCCGCGCCGGTTATGATACCTGCTATGCCGTAAGGCACGAATCCACCGGTACCGTGCTTGCAATCCTTGTCCGTGCACGTGGGCGTCGTTTTCCAATTGCGTATATCAGCTATAAACGTAAGATGTTAAACGAAAGTCGATTAGTCGGAATCCGTGTTCGCGTCTCCGCGGTTAATTTTCAATCCAATGTGTTTTCAAAATACTGTAAAACCACCGTTATACGGAGACACCCGTTATGTCGATATTCTATAAGACGATTATTTTATTATATGAACGGATAATTATGTTTCACGAACGGGTGTATTAATAGTTTTAAAAATTAAGATAGAACGTCCGTTATGTAGACACACCCGTTATGTCAACATTCTATAAGACGATTATTTTATTACATGAAAATTATGTTTCACGAACGGGTGTATTAATAGTTTTAAAAATTAAGATAGAACGTCTGTTATGTAGACACACCCGTTATATCAACGTTCTGTAAAACGAATATTATGTTACGTGAAAATTATTCTTTACGAAACGGTATATTTGAATCAAAGAATTGAAAGTTTTAAGAATTTTTAAACACGCGTGCATTAGTAGGTGACGACAAAATTACCTTTTAACGATCCAGTGATTATCACGAAAAGAACCACTAAGAGATTCACAAAGGTGAAGATATTATTCGCCCGCGAGGATTCCTTTGCTCCGAATGCCAGCGCAGCTGAGACAACCGATTAAAATTTCAATTATCAAGTACAAATTCACCGATAAATAACACCATTCGATGTATTGAAACTTCTTTCTGTCTTCCAATAACCAGTGGACGATCCTTGTTGAGTTACGGAAGTCGAATTAATGTATCACTCTCTTTTTTTTTTGAAAACTGGGGTTGATTCTTTTTTGGGAAGTATAGCTCTACAAGGATCGTCCATTGGTTATTGAAAGGCACAAATGGTGTCGGACAGGGTAATTAATCGAGACTCGCCTAATTCTAAAGGAAAAGTAGACATCTTGTTTTGGACGAGAACTTTTTTACGGAATCTATTTAATTTAAAGACAAAATGTCGAGTATTCTTTTCTTTTTCATTCGCCTAATAATCGAAGTTTTAAGAGCAGTATTGTGAAAAGTTACGATGACGTTTAAACAATTTGCTAATGTTATAGAACTTTATAGAGAATTATCGATAAAGTCTGTACCAATGTTTCTCATACTTAGAAGATAGAATGGAATAATTATTTTTCTTTTTCAAATACTCGAAAAGTGTTAGGATACAAATTCATTCGTATTGGAACAATTTAAACGTAATGTAAACAATTTCGTCTTTATAATTGAATTTAAATTTTTCACATATTCGCTAGAAAATACGCAAAACTAAATACGAAAGAAGATTGGTACAATTACGTGGTCTTTTTACGACTTATTTCATATTATTTAATAACGAGTCGATCCTTTTTACTTAACAATGTCAAAGAATATTACGTGTAAGATGGAGTACAATATCGCAATAGTAAGCGATAAATACACGACATCGGTTGTATATAAAGATTAGATCAAGATATTTAATTACAACAAAGTTGTTGAAATGGAGGCTCAATCCATCGAATAAATTAATACCCGTGATTAACTTTAAGCTGAATACGTTCGTATCATCGAGTGGTTTCGATATCTACCTCTTTTTCTCTTCTGATATATATCTTAATGAACAAACTGGAAAACTTTGTTAGGTGTACATGTATAGCTGGTTTCAAGTTTTTCCTTTAATTGCATTATTTCATAATTTTCGTAAAATAGAACTAGTTTATACCGAAATTTTTTCCGTTCGTTTTGGATATTTTGTTTAATTTTGAGAATATTTTTTTATCGAAAAAAATCAAAATCAATAATTAAAATTCCGCGATTAAGTATCGAGTAATTAAAGCCTACTCTCGATGCACAGCTCTGCACGACCAATTGTTACCCGCCCACGAATTAATTTCAGATTATTTAAATTGTATACTGCATCGTTTTGAAAAATGCATTCTATGTAATTACAAGTTGAACCAATTTTTTCAAAATTCGAGTAACTCATTATTTCGTTTCCGCAGGTTTCAACGCCCAGAAAATGTTATTTTACGTAAAAAAAAAATTCTCAATTTATGGGGTTTCTCCTTTTACTACTTTTCCATTCTCCTATGGGGGAAAAATTGAAAGATGGCGTTACATCTTTTGTCGTTTTAAATTCTCCTTACATCTTCGCGAGAGTATTATGAAACGATCGGCGAGATTCTTCCGATGAAAATGATACCAAACACGCCCATACTCGAGTATACCCGAATTATCGTTCCTTACCGGAGAAGATTAACGTTACCCCGAAGGCAAAGAAGTCTGGATAAGAAGAGATATGAGCGTTGTCGATATGAGCGACCGACTCAAACGCGTTTCTCATACTGTAGTTGAACAGGGGATCCACGTAAGTGCTCAAACCGCGCACCACGCTCGCTGAACCAAGAACGTACTCCAGAATTAGTGTCCAACCAATCAGAAAGGCCGTGAACTCCCCCATGGTGACGTAGCTGTAAACATAGGCCGATCCAGCACGTGGGACTCTAGCGCCGAATTCCGCGTAACAGAGACCTAGATACGAAATCAGTATTTTTTATCGCCTTGAAATTAATATCGAAGTTAAGGATTAAACGTTATTGTTTCTCGCAAATGTACACGCCACGTCTGATAAATAAACGGAGTGAATTTTTTTTTTTTTCGACACGATAAGCGATATCTATTGAACATTTTTTTTTTTTTTTCGACAGTCTTGTGCTTCAACCATCGAGTTTGAAAAATTCACAGCGAACTAACAACTGGTTCGAGAGTTATCGATGTTTCAACGGCGAATGAACGAGGTTTACAAAAGGGGGAGAACGAGTTTGACGATTTTTAAATGTACGAGAATGCTTCCGAGTGTTCCGATAGAAAAAAATAATTGTTGCTTTTCGTGATGTAGTTACAGTGGAATGTGGTTACTACAATCAACAATTCGTACAATGTGTAACGTCATAGATTTGACTATTGTTATCGTAATCGATCGATTTCCAAATATTCTATATAAAATTAGTTAAAAATAATCGACTTTATTGGTATCCATTGTGACAATTATTCTTTGAGAATTCGTACTAAGTGGACCTTTTCTTCGAAACTTATTTTAACCAAAATATATACATATATTACGTTGTATATATATACATAGTAAAAAAGCGGCAGTGTATTAATCTGTACGTATGATGTATTATTTGTAATAAATTGAATTCGACAACAACATTTTATCCTCTGTGTACGGATGTAATTGTTCGTAACAAACTTGAATTTGATAATGAAAATTTATTATCCTCCGTGCGATATTATCAGTCGGTTATTCTTACAAATAATTGCGAGTCTCGGAGTGTTCCCAATAAGCGAATTTTACCGTATGAGAATAAACCACGAGTCGCAACGCTATCCTTGCGCCTCTATTGTCGTAAAGTTGCAACTCGTGAGTGCATCGGATTGCCTACTGCTAGGGTCGCATCGATTAGAAGCGAAACGTAAAGAGAGAAATACAAGTATAATGTATAATTCAAATTTATTTTGAATTTGGAACCGTTCATTCAACGACGAACGTTGATGTCTCGTAAGCAGAAACAGACTAACCTGAATCGTTACTTTTCAGCTTGTATATATATCTAAATTAATCCGATTCTATTTTCAAGACAATAGCTGGTCGTAAAATGAAATGTAACGATCCAGATTAGTCTATAAGACAATAACAACGAGTGATTCAATGTGGTCTATAAGACGATAACAATTCCAAGTTCAAAATAAATTATAATCGTCTACTGTGTTCATCTTCGCGTTTTGCTTAAGTGAAGTGCCCCTAGCAATAGGCAAACCGCTACCCACGCGAGTTACAATCTCGTGCTAGACCAAGCGCACTATAATTCGATGTTTCTAACAATTGTATTTTCGAAACTTAGCGCGACGGACGATTATTTTTTTGTACCAGAACACTCGTAAATTTACCTCCTTCGACATATGCAAAAAACTATTGAAATCGGTAAGGTTGTTCCTTTCGTAAACAATTCTATTAATTATGAATAAGAAAAAACGAAAGATACATTAATTAAAAATATATCAACAGGATTGAGAAATTAATGCCGAACATGGTAGTTATTTTATGCCAATATTGTACATCCTACGTATATTTGAATTGTATTGATCGAATGAATACGAATGTCGATTATTTCCATCTGAAAATTGATCTATTCGATCGATCTTTAATCTCTGGTACGAACATCGACTATTTCGATTTGGAAATTGATCTTTTTTTACTTTCTGTAGTTTCATATAAAATTTTTATTTATTTACAGGTGAAATCCGTTGGTAAACAAAAATAAAGAACAATTATACAGAATCATTCTAGGAATCTAACAGTCGCGTAAATTGTTTCTAAAAGAAATGGGAGACACGAAAAAATGTAAAAATCTAAAAAGTTTATCGACATTGATACATACCTATTTAAGACTATTAAATTTACCATAAACCAATAGAACATTAATGTTACATTAAATGGTGTCTCAGTGAGGTGACGTTCTAATATTTTTATTCCTAAATTGAACTAAAATAATTTTATTCAATTAAAATTTTTATTCCTCGTTATTATTATTATTATTTAAATCAAATAATCTTGTTTAAAAAAAAAATTTGGTTAAGTTAGCAGGACGTGGAAAGAAACCATTTAATTTTAAATTACTTTGTTTATATACCTCTATCTTGTGATACCAAAGGGTTCGTCCCGTGAATAAATAAAAAAAAAATTTATTTCGATCGTGAACGAAAATTCAGTCTCGTACCTGCGAACATAGACGCGATCGCAGCGATGGCGAACGATATCACCACAGCAGGTCCCGCGCTGTTTCTCGAAACAGATCCAGCGAGAACGTAAACACCCACACCGAGTGTGGAACCGACCCCCAGGGCCGTGAGATCCAACGTGGATAGACACCTCGTGAGTTTCGTGTCTTCGCTCGTTGCCATATCTTTCTTTCTGGTGAGAGTCTTGTGCAGACTTCGAAGTTTCCAAGCCTTCATGTTGCACCGCTGTAAAGAACCGTTGTTCCATTACGCTCGAGATTTCGAGAATTACCGTACCTCGAAATGAACCGCACAATATTTTTTCCGATCCACGCACCATGTAAAGTGTCGATAACGAATAATCCATTTCGAATCCGTGGCCGTGACACGAGAAAAACCACGAGCGATCGAACGGTCACGGACTGAACATTCGTTTCATGACTGAAGACACATTAATTAATACGTCTTTAAATCAAGCTGAAAGATCCGTGCATCGAGTGCGAGCAAACGAAATCGTTCAATTGGTCGGAATCATTTCGCTCGCCTTGCGAGTAGATTAGGATCGTTTAAATCTAAACTCTATATATCGGTCGTACACTTATAACATCGATCTCGAACCGTTGCGATCCGATCGCTCTTTTGTTTTGTTGATTTTCGCGATAAGCTCAGATATCGTGAACCGCAGGAACGATTGTTCAGATTTCCTCGTGAACGCGTGTTCGTGAAACGAATTTTCCTAAAGTTACGCAAAAAATCGTCTTAATTATGTTCAGCGACGAAAACATAACCCAACGAGCGATTCCGTTGCAAGCAATGTAACTCTAACGATCGATTACGAGCTAAATACTCTTTGTTTCTGTGCAAGACGAAGTTTCTTCATTGAGATCGCCCTAATTGACAAAATGACGTCAATTTGTATTTACAACTAACAAATCTGTCAATTATACAGTCGATGGTATATACATTTAATATATAAACGTAGCGTACATGTATTCTTTCGCATACGTGCCGTCCGAAGCGCATCCATTGTATGCGCATGCGCACGCAACGGACGCGAGAAGTATAGTTACGATATTTTTCAAACATCCAAGCGCGCAATGCGTTCGAACGAAAGCTCTCTTTGTTACGCGAGAAATAGCAATTTTGCTTCTGCGATTTCCATTCGTATTTTTGCATCACAAGATACTTTCTTATTTTACATTGTATTTTGGTAGCTTGTATTATATATTTTTGCTAAAAATTTCCTAACGAATTTTAAATGTACATGGAATGTAACAGAGAGAATTAGAATATCTATTTTTCGACCCATTAATTAGAACATGACCCGTAGTGGTTGGAATTAATACTGAAATATGTTTAAAGTAGTTTGTTGTAAAAGAGAGATCGATGTTACACTTACTTATGCGACAGTTCTCTGTCAGAAATGCACCAGCAATGTACCTACGCACACTGAACGATACTAACACGCCCTGGGATCCGTTTTCCTAAATAATAACTACTCTTTATTCTTCTTATCTGTACAGATATCGATTATCCTCTAAGCGACAAAAATGATAAATAATCTGCCATAAAAGATAGGCCCCTCGTGTATTTAGTTACTTCTTTGAAAGATTTCAAAGTAAGTATCTTGGTTATCTTTAATAACGCCGAACGTCTTAAAAGCCAAAAATTGCACACATATTTTCCACATTAAATAATAACGGTTTGTCGATGTTAAATAAAAAATTTATTAAAATGAAAAAGTGCGCTACACGTAGTTGCGCGTATTACATGTAGCTGAAATAACAAATATAAAATGTTACTTAAACCTAACTAAATATTACTTGTGGACGGATATTACGTTATCTTCGATGATTTAGCATATACCCTACTGGAGTTGCAGTTGGCAAAACCAGACACGTATTGCTTAACTATTTACTCGGTTTGTAATCAAAAGTATTCTTCTTCCAATGGTTAAAAGCATTGGCAATAGTATCTCTAATGTAGGGAACTATTTGTCATTTTATCCTGCTCCATACGCTGTATAACAATATCGAAGAAATCGTGATCGTTATCCAAGGGGCATGTAATTTTCTGGCACGAGACTGAAAAGTACAAAGCGAATGTAGTATAATTAAGTTCAATTACGTCGTGAATCAAATCTTTCACTCACAATAACATAGTAATTGCATTTATCTCCTTGACAGCAGTCGGAACACTTCCAGTCTTGATACCATATATACGTACAGTCATCCATATTAGACTGTTTTATTCTTTCACACTCCCTTTTGGTCGAACATCTCTTAGAAACGTAAAACTGCTTCTTCGCACCTTGTGACCAGTACGGCGTACCTACAAACAATAATAATAACAGATGACATTGGAAGGACAAAAAATAAATCTGTTTGACTGGTAGGTTAGTCGTAGGTTGATGTAAACATAACCTCAATCACGACTTTCGAGAGAAAAGGGACAATAGCATTTTAAACTTACTTCCCCACTTAATTTCTGTATAACAGGCATCCTGACCCTGTTCACAAGTTTTTGTACTTTTTAAACACTTTTCTCTGTTACCCTCCTGATTGGTACATACATAGCACTCCAGGGCGTGGCCTAAAAACACGATGAATAAAGATATATGCTCGACAAAACGATTTTTATTCAACGTACCAAAGGATACATAGCATGCGATGAAACACATCCAAACAAATATTCGAAGTTCCATCTCGAGTAAGTTTGATTCGATTAAAAAACGAAACGAAACAAAACAAAAAAACAACACACGACGCCAGACTCGTTTAAATCGAACATACGAAGCAATCGCGTTTACATTGTTGGCACGACTGACGATGTGTCGTCGTCTGCAGGATTCAAACGAAATTCTCGCACGGATATCGACTCAAAGGTTAATTGCACGAATTAATATACTGCGGAAAAATTATTCGTGGGGCAGTAACTTATTTACCATACTTATTTCGATCTCTTTGCTTTGAATTAAAATAATGGTATCGATTTCATCGGAACTCGGATCATTTTGTAGTCGAGGAACGTGCGCTTAACATATCGCATTCGTTCCATCTACGTACGAAAGTAAACGAGTTTTCAACAAGCGTTTCATGGGCATGCGAGAAGTTCGTGCATGTTCTCGTTATTAAAAATAGCTCGGAGGTATTATTGACCCGCGCGTTAGAACTTGGATTATGGAGTTTCCGGTCGACCGGTTCGAAATCGATTCGCAACCATTCTGATTTATTAACGAACAAACTCGATATTAAATTAGCCCGGGTTCACAAGACAGTTCACAAATTCCATAGGGAATCGATGATTCGCGATCGGTACAACTATGAGACATGCAACAACAATTGCATTCGAGTATCGAAACATACGATCGTGTGTATTAATTTCTTTGATATTCTAAATATACGGATAAGTTTTGCTCGCATCTGCGCGGTATCGGTAATCACGAACGGGGTATTAAGGAAATAACCTCGTAAATGTTTAGCACAGCAATTCGAAATCTCGACGATGAGAAACGAGATGCTGTTCGAGATGGAGAAGAAATCATAACATCGGAACGACGATTGCTGCACTGCGATTCGTTTCCGCAAGTACCTTGGAAAAGATGAGGGCACGAGAAAAAAGAAAGGTAGTAGAAGGATGCGTCGAAGGTAGCTCGAAGGGTTCGAGAGCAAGACGAGGGAGGAAGTAGCAAGAATGGAAGGATGCAACGAGAAAGATAGCTGGTGCATACGGTTCGTTCTCCCCTCTCCGGACGATTCGAACTCTCCCTCGGGGTTTCGGTGAGGTCGCGTGTGCTGGCGGCTCTCGCGGCCGTCGGATGTCGATATTCGAGTGCGCGGCACAGGCTGAGCAGTGGCAGTGTCGAGCCAGTGCGCCGAGAATCTAAAATTATCGGTCGGTCCGAGAGAGGGAGAAGTGGTTAGGTATATACAAAAGGAGAGAGAGAGTTTGAGAGCGCTTGGAGTGGGAGGAGGCTCGATGTATGGACGAAGCGATGGTGGGGCACGGGAGTGAAAGAGAGAAACGAAGACGCGCTAATAGACGAAAGAATACATAATCAAGGAAACCTCCCGCGTATGTAGAAAAGAAACGAATGTACGGAAAGATGCAACTCGACGATTAGTTCTGTCTGTCCCCTATCTCTTAAGCGAAGTAGAAAGGGAAGGATGGTAGCGAAGAAAGGGTAGTTGAAAATCGAGGAAGAAGACGTATAGGGTAGGAGATAAAAGAAAGGACGATGGTGGGAGAAAGGGAAGGCGGGCGAGGGTGGAGGTGGAAACCGTTGCGCGGGTGCGAGCGCATAGGTGAGCAGAAGAGGAGGGAAGAGTGGTGTTTGGGGAGGGGCGAGGGTGGGTGTTGGCGGGGCCGGCGGGGGTGGCGGCGGCGGTGACCGAGGCCAGAGAGTCGTCGTCGGTGGTCGTCGGCGAGGTACGGGCTACCGCGAGGAGTTTACGCTACCTACCACCCATCGCGCGAGTTCACGTTGAACGCGACACGTCGAGAGCGTTTCGACAGCAGTTCGCGTAAACGAACGAATTATTCTCTCCCCTTTTGCTATCTCTCTTTCTCTTTCTCTCTCTCTGTCTCTTTCACTCTTCCCTCTCTCCTTCCCTCTTTCTCTCCGAGCTTACGGCTCTCTCTGTCGGTCCGCTCGGTCGGCTCGCTCCTCTCCGGTTCGACTCCAGCTAGCCAGGGTCGGCCGTGTGCGCGCGTGCATCTTCCGAGCGACGTGACAGTCGAGGAAAAGCCGCGGGGGAAGAGTGGCGCGGAAGTGTCCGAACCGCGAACAGACCTGCGGAGGTTCTCGCGTCGAGCGTTCTCGTTGTCGTTCTCGGGTTCGTTTTCGTTTGTTCGGAGGATTCAGCAGCCGAGCACACGATGGCGGACGAACAGGAGGCAAACAACACGTGCGAGGATTCCCTGGGGCCCGGAGATGCGAACACCGCTTTCGCCAAGAAGATCCGGGGACGGAAAGGTGCCCTTAAGAAAAAGAATGTCTACGTTGTCAAGAACCACAGCTTCATGCCACGATTTTTCAAGCAACCGACGTTCTGCAGTCACTGCAAGGACTTCATGTGGTGAGAGAGAGAGATTCCTTTAAATCACTGCGGAAACGGAACGCTACATTTTTGCTGGATATCTTCATTCTCGATTCACTTTTCGTTTTCATATCTATCGCTTTTTTCCTCTATCGATTGTACTTCTGGTTTCGAGTCGGCTAATATAATATAACCGATCTCGCTTAGAGCGGCCCATACGCGCAGAGGTTTACGGGCTGGTTTGTTCGACTGTCTTCCTCGTGAGTTATTTCGTTTTAAAGATGTTTAGAAAACGATATATTCTCTCCAGTAAGCACGGTAATGAAATTGCAATTAATTTTAAAGCCTAATGGACCGATGTTGGACTTCTCCGGACCAGTGTTCCTCAAATTTTACCCCAGATACCCATGATGAAGGAAAACTCTTAGCGAGCACACTAGAGTACAATTGAATCAATGTTTCAAACGAATCTAAAAACTGTTTCTTAACCAAACGTATTTGTGTTTCAAAAATGTTCGTTTAATTTAATTTAAATGATTTCGTACTTCTAAATTAAAAATTTTAGAAAATGTCAGAAAAATAAATACGAAACAAAATTAACAGATTTATATGTAAACCTTCTTCCAATCTATTCAACACTATTTAATAATAAATTGATCTTTTTTATCGACGAATAGTATTAAAGAATACTTACTGCTTACGTTTTAGTAAAAACGATGAATACGTTACAAATATAAACGGGTCCTTACCAATACGTTCATGAACTTTCAATCGTCTATGGACACTACAGTTTGAGAAACACTGCTCTAAGTCAACCATTGTTAATTGTGTAACTTTGTGTTATATTCCCGCATTAACGTTACATGAATTCTCCCTAATAAATAAGGGAGTAAGATTACAATTAGATTTCGAGGATCGATATCAGGACTTCTTTGTAATTAATATTTACAAGAAAGAAAAAGAGGAGAAAAACGAATCGGGAATATAGTGAGCGTGTCTTGCAAGTCTTCTTTGCGAGAAATACGCTCGATTAAAAGCCGCGGATAAACCTCTGCTGTGTACGGGTTGCTTAAGACTCGCGTTTCAGTGACCGTCGTACAGCACCGAGCCTAATTCGTACCAGATCCCAACTGGTCGTTTGTCGCCGCGAACACTTCCGATTTCCAGCGACAATCGCCGTTTTTCATTCGTGTGTCGTGCATCTCGGTACGGTTCGTCGAAGCCCGCGGTCTGTGGAATTCACGGTTGCACCTGTTTTCTCTCTCGGCTCGATCTCCCTCTGGAGACACGTAAATCCAGCGGAAAGCTGTCGGTCGAACGACTCGGGCAACGGTTAAACGGTCCGTCCTTGAGGATACTCGAGCTTCATCCGAATTAGAAACGACCGAACCGAAAGCGAGAGGTCAAGCCGCGCGCGGGGTTTTCGAACGTTTCCCGAACCACCGGTTACGCGTTCTAGTTTGTTAACTCGTTCTGCTTCGAATTAATTACTCGAATAAAGAAAAAAAGGATACATTGGGACAGTAGGATCTCGAAAGAAACGTATCGAAAACCAATTGAAAAGTACAAGTATTATACGACGCCATGTATTCTTGGAAAAATTAAAAAATTGAAAAAAAAATGTATTCATCGGGATAAAGTATTATATCAAAATTAGCGGTATCTCGTGTTTATTTTCGTGGCTCCGTACAGTTCTGTAGATGTTCATCGCGTCGCCAGAAGTAAGAGTACATTCGGAATTTAAAAAAAGTTTTATTTACCGAAATAAAACATCGTGACATGTTATATCGAAGTTGGCAGCATCTCGTGTTTATTTAGGCTTTGCGGTTCCATAAAATTCCATAAATGCTCGTGATATTGCCAGAATGAAAGAATACATTGTCAAGGTACCATCTATTAGGCTTCTAATATGAACTGATACTAACAAAAAAAAAATGTCTCTCTCTTTTCAAGACACCACCTGAATACAATATTGGGAATTTTGTCCACGGACCGATGTAACTGGGGAAACGACACTTCCCTACATTAATTTTGTTCGACTTGAGGGGAACATACACATTTAGAAGCTTAACAAAAAATCGATTTTGTTTTCCTTTTGTTTCTAAAAAATCTATTTCTAAAAAATTTTCTTCCTATATAATTTAAATATTAATATACTAATCTAGATATAAACATATAATCTAGGATCAGATACAAGCAAACTAATCTGCAAGTCCGTGTTGTAAATTTTTGAAAACATCAAGCTGCTCCGCTCAGATTGTATCTCTCCACGCGATATACAGGGTGTTCCAGTATTAGTTGTATGATTACGAAGAGAATTACTCTAAATGTCGAAATAAATGGTAAATATATTTAAAATAATGTTTTTTTTTTGTACGATCTTCCATTATCGAGAAAACGACGTTTGAAAATCTGTCGATTATGGCTGCACTTGACTGATTGCAGTGTATTGATATAACACAGCGCTGATCAACCTTTTTCTACGTGCGAGTTACTTTTTTTAGCCGAGCGACCTCACAATCTACCCGTGTACGTTGGAAAGAAGTACAAAATTAGAATCTGATTTCAGCGTTTATTAAACGCGTGAATAGCGACAAGCCGAGTATAAAATATTAACAAATCGATCGAATTGACAAATCGATAAAAACGAGAGCAACGTTTAAACGAGAAACGTAAATTTTATACCGGGTATTCGAATAAAATGAATATATCGAAATGTGACGAATGCGTAGAAAAATCGCTATAAGGAGATAATTATCTACGTTCACGGGTTTGCGAGTTGAACGTAGGCCTCTATTATCAACGCAGATCAGTTTCTTGTCGGTTGTGGTTGTCAGGACCAATCGGCTACCGAGACAATTAAAAAACAATACGAACACCTGTTGTCGAGAAAGAAAATAAAAACTTGTATCAGTCGATACAGTAGATGCGCGATTGTGCCTTCGCCGATGTCCTTGTACATGGAATTTCATATGTGCATAAATATATTTTGCCACGGAATAAAGTTTCTTCTTCTGTTAAACTTTAATCAACTTTTGAAACTCGGTATACAAAATGCATTCTATTGAGAAAGAAATATCAATTCTAGTAGGAATTCCAATTCTTATTGGATTCTGTGGTTAAGTAAACATTAATCGAATTTTTACATTCCTTGTATTCAGAGTACCAAATTTTTTTAAACTTTAGAATAATTTTTCGTTCTAACGAATCGAGGACTTCCAGACGATCGAAACAAATTGAAAGATGTACTAATAAAATACGTCTTCCATTCTTGGCATAATAGATTTCAGTATAGATTGTATTTGATTAGAATAAATAAATTAGGGAAGACAGTTATTTAGTTCTAAGATCAATTTCGCGAGAGAAATTTGCCCAAACTTTGACACATTGCTGTATACAGAACTATTAGATTGTTCGGAAAGTAATTTCGTTTTCCATAATGGAGAATATATAATTTAATAAAATGTTTATACACTCTAAAAAAATCGTGTTTCATTTTCACCAAAAAACAAAATAACTTTCCGAACAACCCAATATATAACAAGGAGAAAGTATTGTAATTGAGAAAAATTTCAAAGAAATTGTCGAAAAAAATTTTTTTTCAATGCGTATATGTACTGTCGACGCCCGAAAAGAATGCATTCATTCTTTCCGTTCCAGTAGAAAGTCACTAGCCACGGCACCAATTAAGACGCCTGCACTGTAAGAAAAGCTTTTGCTCAAACGGAAAGAATTAATGGACCCCAGTGGTGATACAGCGGCATTCTTTTCGGTTGCGTGATTATATATACATACATGTATATATAACGTTCGAGTGTCAACGAAACTTCGTATTTAAGTTTTATATTCACATCTCAAAATTTCATTCAATTTTAAAAAAAACAAGTCCACGGATAACGATGGTTACCTCTTGCAGTCTTTACGATTTTTCTAAAAGAAAATTAAATTTTACAAAAGAAAAAAGATATAGAATATTACTTGTTGCATTCTTGAACAGCACTTTTTTCGTCCGAAAAAACGTAGCATCGCTACGTATTCGTAGATGTCAGTTGAAGTTGTTTTTCCTCGCTAATCGAAGGAATCGATGAAAAAGATTGTACCCGATATGTTCGATTCGTTTTTGCGCGGAGAATCACGACTACCGGGGAGTGTCGTCAGCCCGTTAGAAAAAAAAGGAGACACGTTTCGGAGAAAGGTCCGCTCGAGCGCAAACTACGACCAGTCTCCGGCGATCGGTTCTTCGAAAAAAAAAGTGTTTCGGTGGGGAAGGTTAACGGCTGTAACCTGGCTAGCGCGTAACAGTTGATGATTTATAGTTGAAACGTAAAGGCTGGCAGGCGTTGACGCACAATAGCGCCGCGACCCAGTAACCAAACTAACTTGTTTCGCTGACATCGATTTTACCGCCCGAGAACGGACGCAACAGACGTTTCCGATGTCCGACGTACGTACATAAATGCGCTGTTGCTTTACCGCTCGGGAAAAATCGTTGGAAACTCGACAAGTACGCGGCTTTCTGGGTTCGATTCTCGTGGACGAATTAACGTTCTTTCGATAACCCCTTACGTTTGGTTCGTTCCGGATTTATTCGGTTCGCGAGACCGGCGAATAATTGGGTTAAATTATGACAAATACGGTTAACCGCGATCCTATCCGATTCTATCCAATTCGAGCCGATTCGAGCCGGACAAACGCGACTGGGTATCTCTGTCTCGCTTTAGTTGGGTGCTTCGTATTCTTCCACGTAACGACGACGAGCCAACAAAGGCGCGTCGTCATTTTTCTGTAGTCGAATATTCGAGCACTACGGTGATTGAAATATTCAGCGAATATACGTGGTTCGAACGTAACTCGAATACTTGACTGTTACCTGTTCGAACACAGCTCGAACCCTCCTATAAGACGGTTAATTGGTTCCATGTTATAGAGAACTGTGCACAAAAACAGTAATATATAATACAATGGTTGTACGAATAAAATTACATAGGAAAGTAAAATATGTGGACTTTGCAAATTTACGAGCTTTTCGAACCCATTATACGCGGAAAAATAAATACGACAGACGTTTACGTAATTACAATAGTATAGTTCGATATTAATAGTGTAACCATTTCTTTAATGTTATACATAAAATCGAAGCATTGCGCATATTTTATAAGTAAATAATACATATGTATAAATTCATAATTTTATATATGTATTGTATTTGAACAAGATTTACACAAAGTGAAAAAATAATTATAGAAATGAATTTCCAAAAATCGATCAAAAAAGGCACAAATACATCTTCCTTTAATAGATCCTTTTTTCTAGATTTGTATAACTTGAACGAAATAATCTTTATTTAAAAATGTCCATTTTGTTTCGTCCGACTTGACATTTTAAAAGTCCGAGCATTATACTTTTTTTTGTATCTCTTCATTAGTTTCGATGCTCGTGCATAACAAACCTAACCAATTCTTCAAATACTCTGCCGACCTTTACTGTTAATAAAACACGACATTTTTCCTCGCTGACTTCATACTCTCGTTTAAGTTGCAAGATTAATTGCTCATAAATTTGTATACGTAAATTCTTCGAAATTTATTACAGCGACGCCTTATTTTACTATCTGTTCGATATCTCAACGCGGTGCTAGGAAATTGATACGTATCCGTATTAACTAGTGTGTCATTGGTTTGTCGCTATTTTCACGGTATTTGCGGGAAACGTACAATCATGTTTCAACCGACTCGTGTTACGAAATCTGTACGCGCAAAGACACGTACCGCTAGAGTTGGGACTATTCGAATAATTTTACGTTCGAATATTTTATACTGTCAAACATAAAATATTTGAGCATTGGTGTGTATAATGTATTTATAGTTTAAAATTTTTTCAACAATTAGCAATTATTATTACTTATTATAATATCCGGATGTTTCATCAGCGTTTAAAATATTTGTATACTCGAATGTATTCGAATTGTATTCGTCGAATGTTCGCATAGCATTCGAATTGTATTTGAATTGTATTCGTTGAATATTCGAATATCATTCGTTGAATATTCGAATAGCATTCAAATTACGTTCGTCGAATATTCGAATGCATAAAAATGACGATCAGTAGCCGTAGCTACTTGAACACTACTCGCTACTCATGGATGCTAATCGATGTGAATCGGTCGCGCTAATTTGGTTGCTTCCAAAGTCATGGATTTTGTTATCTAACGAAAAGCACGTTTCCAAGGATTGGTTCCTACATACTCACGAGATTTATTTCACTGGCTTCCGTCTATTCGCGATTCACGTGTCCACGGTTGACTGGCGTAACGTATTTAAAACCATAAGTTGTTATCGAGTTATGCGGTTTCGCTCGACGAAGTTCGCTTTATCTGCCAGGATGACGACCGACGCTACAGCACAATTCTAACCATGCGTTGCGTTTCTTTGGCTTAATTTCGAAACAGTCGCGAGTATTTTTAATACCAACCTGAACTAGGGATGTTCTTCAAAAAAATAAAAATTTCGTTCTGCTTTTTGTACCATTTAAATACGTTTTCCTAATTTTGTATTACCAAAAATTATATTGGGTTGTTCGGAAAGTCATTTCGTTTTCCAAAATGGAGAATATGTAATTTCATAAAATGTTTATACACTCTAAAAAAATTGTGTTTCATTTTCACCAAAAAAAACGAAATAACTTTCCGAACAACCTAATATTTGACGATGTTCTTCGCTTCGTTTATAATTATTTTTCCCATTGGTTCACGAACGTCGTTAAAAATATCTAAATATTTGGAATAAGAAGCCCTTGAATTTGCGTGGCAGAATGTACGGGTAAATAATTAAAAATATTTGTCCGATTTGCTCTTGGAAGGCAATTAACAAATTTTTGTATTCGACAAAAGTAATCGACAAAATAATACAAGTTCAGTCAAAATGAATTATTGGAACGTAAATAGGATTGTTCATCACTTGTTAAGCGTCGTTGTCAGACAGTGTCTGCCAATTGTAGAGGAACGTCCGTTCTAGCAGAACGATTATTTTCAAACAGCAAGTAATATTAAAGACAAGAATAGCATGGACCGAGCGAGTAGGAGCAGGCAAGGGATTGAAACAAAACAGCAAAGTACTTACATCGTATCAGAAGCAACCAATGATTCTATGGAACAACGAGAGAGAGAGAGAGAATTTGTTTATTATACGATTTAAAATGAAGTCCCTTGAAAACATTTAGGCAAAAAAAAATTGCACAGTGTACGAGTGAACAGACAGAAAAAAATAACAAAAATGTACAATAAAGATACGACGAAAAGATATATAAAAATAGGAAATGTAACACTAAAAAAAGGAAAAAAAAAAAAAGAAACGAAGAAAATAAGAACGAGTAAACGAGAAAAAAAAGGAACAGAAAAGAAGAAAGAGAAGGTTCGTTTATTGCATGCTTCAGGACGAGGTCCCCTAAGGGCATTTAGCCAAAAATACAGAATGTCCCCGGAGTACAAAGCAAGTAGATAGAAAAATACGAAATACAGGAATGGTTAAAAAAAGTACAATAGGAATTCTCGGAACGAAATTCATGGTTAAAGAAAACTTTTGCACTTTAAACAATAATACGTTATACCTTATTTTACAGGTTGAAGCAACAAATGCGGAAAATTGTTATTTAGATAACAATTTTAAGTAACAAACAAAGAACGAACCACTTTCGGTTGGTTATTCGTTGAACAAAAATTACCATCTGACGTTACATTATATTTTACGCGATACGAATAATAGAATATTCGAGTAAACGTTCGATCGAATAAACGTTGCAAATAAATCGCTATACTGCGTTTTTGTTCGTCATCTACTACTCGAATAAAATTTTCCCCATCTCTGGGTGAAACGCACGGATAGTCGGGCGAAAATGTCCGACTCCTTTTGTCCGCTTCTACTGCGAGCTGTTGAATGAATGCATATATGTATGTACGTATCGGTATAGGTATGTGCACGCGAGACGAGATACCCCCACTTTTTCCCTCGTTTCCCCCTCCCCCGATACTTTGTCGACGAAGACGATAGACCAACCGTGCTCGCTAATTCGTCCGCGAATAAAAAAAATATTGGGCGTTTCTGCAAAGTCGTGAATCAAGTGGCAAACAACTCGCAAATCATAACTCGTTTGCTTTTGTTTTTAATGGTATCAATGAACAAATATGGGCGTTTTGGACAAAAATCATAACCTCTAAATTAATTAATTTTCAACATAAGACCTCTAATATTTTTTCTAAGAGAATGCAAACACGCATGGATTGCCATATAAAATATATAACTTTATTTAAAAATTGTGTCCTTTATTCTTTATCGCATAAAAACATTTTTTCAAATTTTCGCCAAGTTTTGCTCGAAAAGATTTTGTATCGTGTAGTATGGTTTCAGAGATACACGTAACTTCGTACATATTCAAGATTTTTCTTTCCTTTGCTCTTTCGCGATCCAAGGCTTGGAATTGTTTACTTTTGTTCATTGAAGCATAGTTATAGACAAAAGTTATGGGCAAATAATTAATGTCTTACAATATTTTCGTGATCCGGTGTTTGGAATTTTTTACTTTCGTCCGCCGAACGAACGAAACTGTGCCGCGTCGGAAGCAAAGCCTTCCGAGTAATCGTGTGTACTATATAGATCGACGGGTCGATGTTTATCGATAGAGTGACGAGCCGAGCCGAGCCGAGCCCTTTACGAGCGAAAAGACTCGCTCTCTCGCACGCTATCCTTTTCTGCGGATCCGACGCGACTGTGTGCACAGGCGTTCAGTTAGAAATCTTCCTATACCGTGGACGAGAATTTCGTCGAGTCGAACGCAATTCAATCGGCCGTCGCTCGACCCTATCCGATAGTACGTCGTTCGTTTGTCGCCGTTTCAGGCCTCGTAACACTATCCGAGGCAATCTAATTCCATTATTTCGCTCGCGGGGCAAACATCGAAGCCGGTAAGCGTGTAGATGCGTATTCGGTTAGCCAACCGAAGCCAATCGGTGTATCGTTCTTTATTAGATTCCAGATAGGGATGTACGATTCTTTATACAGGGTAGGCCACTTAAACGAGAACATTTATATACACGTATTTCCGTTATTGATGGTTCTACAAAAAAAGAAATTCTCTGGGAGAAAATTTCACCGTTCGAAGGAGCGTAACCGAAGAATTATTATTTTTCCAAGATTATTTTTTAACGAGAATTTATTTTTTACGAGAGATATTTTTTTAATAATAAAAAAAAAAAAAAAAAAAAAAGAAAAAACAAATCCAATTACATTGTAAACTATAAATCGTTCCGAGAGTTCGATCTCGAGAAATTTATATTAACACGTTGAGAGGTTATGAAAGAGTTACTGTTCCCACCGAAAAGTTTATTTACGTTACGATTCACGTTATTTGAAAGCGTTCGTTGAAATCATCGTTTCAAACGAGTCTTTTAACAGACGTGTCGTTAAGTATCGTTCAAAGTATACAGTTCCAGCACGATAGGTGTCCAATTCATTATACTAGAATAACGAGAACACAATTTGATACTCGATTTGATGAACGTTGAATCGAAAGGGGAACAGTGGAACGATCGACTCGGTCTCTCGATCTTGTTCCACTGGATTTCTGTCCACGTGGAAAATTAAAAAATATTATTCGTTTTAACAAATGGACAACACCAGAGGACAGAGGACAAGAATTATTGCAGCGCGTGTTTCGCTTGCGTCACAGTTAGAAAATGTACAGAAATCATTTGTAACGAGACTCAATTATCGCAATAACGCGAATGACCACTGTTTTCAACGTAACGCGTATCAAGCCAGTAAAATGAAAATTTCTCGCGAATTACGCTTGAAACAGTATGATTTTTAAAATCGTTGAATTTGTTTTCTTACGTTTTAAAAGAATGTCGAAACAAAAATATAGTGTACCGTTTAAAAAAATATCGCTTACCTTAAATTCTCGTAAAAAAATAATTTTTGAAAAATAATAATTCTACAGTTACACGTGCTCCTTCAAACGGTATAACTTTGTCCCGAAGAATTTTTTCATAGAACCGTAAATAATGGAGATACATAAATATTCTTATTTAAATGTTCTGTCCTGTAAAATAGACCACCCTGTAGATAAGCTGTCCGTTTATGGCAACGTTTTTGATGTGTTGTTTGGTGTCCTTGTTTCGTTTGGTCGTCCCGTGTCTTGAAGAATGTCTGGTGATCTTTTCAAAGAACAACGCATTAATGCGAAATTTCTCGTGAAACTCGGGGAAAAAGGAACTGAAGTGGTTGATATGCTAAAAGAAGCATATGGAGAGTGCTACGAAGCCGGCAACCATTTACAAATGGGTGAAGAGGTTTGAAGAAGAAAGAAAAGACTCCAAAGACGATGCTCGCGAGGGTCGACCTTCTAGTTCGCACACCGATGAGAACATTGAACGTGTTTGTGAACTTGTTTCGTCGATTGCATCGAATTTGAAAAAACAATTTGGAAACACGAAAACTCGTTGCCAAGATTGTCTCGCATTGCGTGAATTTCCACTTTTAACGCTAGAATTACCGATGGTGAAAGGGCAAATTAATTTACGAATATCATTGGTTGTCTATTTTGATAATGGCCCATGAATATTGTAGGCAAAGACACTGTTGATAATTGAGTAATATTAAAAAGAAATTTGAAACAAGTCAAATTGACCACTTGCATTTTTTCAAAGTATATAACTTACAAAAGGATTTCTCCGAGTGTCTAAAATTAACGAATTTATAAACGTTTAAAGAGAACAGTATACGATTCACGGCGTGCGTAACAAAAACTTTAAACGCATTTTCCTCGAATTCGCATTTTTTAAACTCACTGACAGAATATCTCGAGTTCCAGTCGATCGATTTAATTAAAATTCAGAGAGAATCTTCAGTAGATATTTCTTCACTATCCTTGTAAAGGATTTCAAAATTTAATGTTTCTTTCAATTTTGTCTAGCACATTGACTGCGAAAAAGGATAAATTAATTTGCCCTTTCTAATTTGAAAGATACATACACGTATGTGGTCTGGTATAAATAGGATTACGTTCAGTCGGTAGCTTTAACGTTAAATAGTAATGCTTAAGCATCGATGAGCGAATGAACGCGGATCGAAACAAACGAGGACGTTGCCATTGTATTTAAATAATGTGTACGGTTTCCAATGCGAAAAAAAGAAAATCCAGTGAGAAGCCACTGTAGTGATGTACCGTTCAAAAAGATGACATAGACGGAATTCACTATAGCGGCTAAAAGGTTAAACGAATAAATAATCCGGAAACGTTAACGCTTACTCGTAAGTATTCGTGCACGCTGTGAAATCCCACGAATTGTTCAAATTCCGCGGAACATTTCATTACGATCGCGATAAATAGTCTTTGAGAACAGCTCGATTCGGAGATACAGAAGCTTCAACGGCTCTCTTTGCACGATCGGCTCGAATCGGAAAGCGGCGATACTTCACGAACGAAGATTATCATCGTAGATACCGCGACTCGGAAATTCGATCCGACGTGGCTAACGAGCGTTAGAAGCAATCCGAGTCGTGTGCACATTTTTGAGGATGGGTTTGTAAGCAGCTTTTGACAGGTCTAACAATCGTTCTCGTTTTAAAGCGATCGTACAACGTGCTTTTACTTTCAGTTAACACTGTTTATTATTTCACGTTTATCATTCACAACGCAGGTTTCGTCGAAGCTCTAATTATTGATTCCCTTCGCGTATGGTTTATGCCCAAGAATCTGTCGTCTGTTCACGAGACGAGGACAGCCCTGTTATATCCCCACTCCAGTTACAGTCCCACTAGCTCTCCTAGCATGTCAGGCGTTACTCGTTCTTGGCCGAAGACGATGACGAAGATCGATAGCAGTTACTTCGAGATCGAGCGAGATAGAATAATTCGCTGCAGCGTCAGCGTAGCTAATGCAAACGTCCAAACAGAACGATTTCCTTCCTATTTGTGTATACATTACCGAATCTCGATGAGATTTTCCTTGTGAAAAAATGAGTCTAATTTAATTTCTTTAATAATCGTTAGTGTCTTGAAATTCATTTATAGCTAAAAGAATTTATTTGTATTCAGGAAAAGTAATATAAAAGCGTTTAAATTCATTTCTATTTACATAAATATAATTACAATTTCCACAAAAATATACAATTTCCACAAAGGATACGTATAAACGAAAAAAGAATCTAATTATTATTCACTATTTTAAAGGTATTTTTTATTTTACACATAGTGCAAAATACAAGAAGAGATTGTTTTCCGTCCCAATTTTTCCCGATTTGTCCCGAATTATCATAAAATGTCTCCATATACGTAAATTTTTAGATCAACAAATAAAATAAATCAAAATATTCAAATCCACAGAATACAAATGAGGAAAATAATAATTAATTATATATACGCAAATACTTTATTCGCGGATATTTCTATTTGTGCGATCCACGATGAATAAACAATTATACGCACACTTTCTTTAATAAAGACATTGTTAATCGATTCAATTTTGCGTTTATTCTAAAGTAATTGGACCAATAGAGGCTACAAATGGGATCGTAATCGTGGCCAGTAATTGGCGTAGATTATAACTGTCGTGTCGCCTGTTAGACTATCCCACGGGGTCTTTCCGCTCGGTTGGAAATTCATTTACACGGCCCAGATATCGGGAAAGACGTCTCGAGGAAATCAAACGATCTCGACTCGGGGAAACGTTCATCTAAACGGAGCCACTCCCGATCCCCTCCCGCGACAAGCATATTCTACGAGACGGATTTCTCGGAATTATTCACATCCACCTGAAAGCATGGTTTCTCTCTGACAGGAAATAAAAATAAGAAGACCAGCAATGGGATCGAGTCACAGTTTGCGGGACGTTATAAGCTTAAGGGTTTCAGTAGTCTACAGTGGACGATTAAATTATTATTTGAAATTTGATCGAGAACGATTTGCTGATCAAGTACCGTTTTAAGGGCATTTTCAATTCTTAACCAAATTTCAAATAAGTAATAGTTTCAAATTGTTTGTAATAATTTTATTACCCATTGTAGTTTACAATGAAAGCACAGACACAGTATCGGGAAATTATAAAAAATGATAGTTTTTGGAAATCGAAATTATTCAAAGTTACCCCGATAAAAATGAATCTAACAGCATTTCTTAGATTCGCCAAATTACCAGCTCTCTGTTCCTGGAAATATGACTAACGGAACAGTGGCAAGAGAGATACCTCGCTGACTCCATCTAACCTCTTAAAATCGTGACTTCGATCGCCGTGACACTGTACGGCAGTGATCCTAGTCGGTGTTGCAAGATTTAATCCAATGTTGCGACAATGCGACAGTTTTATTTTCACACCGGAACTGTCGTATCTTTTATCACTGTCACGACACTAATTTGAAAATTTTTATTTTCTGGCAACGAACTTTATCGTTTCGAGAACGATACGAACAGACGCTAAAATTAATTTATTACAAGTAAACAGATACTAAAATTAATTTATTACAAGTAAACAGACGCAAGAATTAATTTAGTATAATACACAACTGCCTAGAATTAATCGAAATTGCTACATTGTCGCGACAGTTACTGTCACGTGAAAACGAACCTTTAATTCTGCTATAGCCCCCACCATTCCGTTTTATTTCGACGCGTTCCATTCTCCCCCTTTGTCGGACGACGCGATTGGTGATCCACTGGAGGAGAACCATTTCGACCAATAATATACGACTAAGATCACGCGTGGGCAGAGGTACGGCTACGACCAATCGTATCCGCATTCTTTTTACTTGTCATCTTTCCAGCAACGCGTAGTAGTTGTGCAGGTTACTCACAATACAAGTGTAATTAATTAACAGGACTTAAAGTTGGTTTTAATGCCTCGCCTTACGATTTAAATGTCAATCTCACTGTCCTTGTAAACGTTAAATTTTCTTTTTCAAAGATTTCGTATAACTCTAATATTTAAAAAAAAAATATATTCTGTAAAAAATAAATGTGGACAAGGCTCACTCGTGATTCTTACGATTGGCCTGATATCCTCGTCAAAAATCTCGTACGATATTTATTGTTCAAATTTTGTAATTTAATCCATAGTATGTATATAGTATTACACGATCGAGGCTGCTTATCGATTTTCGAGCCTAAAATTCTACAGTGTCGTCGCTCGAGAACTGCTGCGCGAACAAGAGTATCGAAGCTGTCGCTATCCGGTCGAACCCATCACTAGCAAAAAAAAAAAAAAAACCAACCACCTTGTTTCAAGTCGCGGTTTGTCGTTTCGTTACTTTCGGCACTTCTCGGCTTATTAACGCGCCGCGGACACGGTGCTCGTCGCTATAAATTCAAAAGGGATGCGAGGGGAGTGAAACATACTTTGTCGACGCTTCCAACAACGCGACTATTATTTTTGGATCGTTCGAAATATTTTTGGGTCGTAGATTTCGGAGACCTTGATGCCGTTTTTGGTTGTCACGAGTGCTCGCGGGTGTAAAAAGGCTGAACTACCGAGGAAACCAAACGTTCCGGAAACACTGTTTGATCGCGCGTGTTTTCGTTTCTTCGAGAGCATCGCTTTTACCTACGTCGAAATACCGCCCCAGGAAGGACGTAGTCGTTGAAAAGAAACACGACGTTCAGACGAGACGAAATTCAAGATTAATGTATAGCTCGACGACTTGGGAACGACCACCCTCGCGCTAGGGGAACGCCCCTTCCCCCACCATGCATCTCCTTAGACACGGTTATCGCGTCGCACAATAGGGCTTTGAAAACAGGACGTAGGTCGCTTTCAATAATTTTAACTGAACTGTAAAATATGACTCGTAACTTTTTTTTTTGTTTTATTATTTTGGAAATGTATATCACAAATCGGAATTTCTATGATCACGTATATGTAATGGACTCACGTGTACCGAGATGTCGAATCTGCGAATTCTAGATTATATATCTTTATTATATATTTGTACGTGCTATATGTAATACCGTTTATTTCAATTTTAGTGTTCGTGTCGTAGATGGATCTGTTTGTAAAAAAGTCACGAGCAATCTCCAATAAGTGAAACCCTTCTTTCGGATTATCTAATGTTAATTTATTTTCTGGCACTTTTTTCACGTCGAATAGTATTTAAGGACTCAAATATTCGGATAGTATTCAAAGGCTCGAGTATTCGAATAATATTTGAAGACTCAAATATTCCGATAGTATTCAATGATTCGAGTATTCGAACAATTGACTATTCGAATAGTATTCGAAAATTGGAATATTTGAATAGTATTCGAAAATTGGAATATTTGAATAATATTCGAAAATTGGAATATTTGAATAGTATTCGAAAACTCGAATATTCGAATAGTATTCAATTACTCAAGTACCCCAATAATCAACTACGAAAATAGTATTCAAAGACCCAAGTTTTCGAGTAGCACTCAAACACTCGAGTATTCGAATTGTATTTGGCAAGTATTAGTATTTCCGAAGAATTTGAATATTCGAAGACCGAAAAATTCGACGAGTAATCTTGTTTGAGTGGTATTTAGTACACTGTATACATACGTGTAATAT
Source organism: Ptiloglossa arizonensis (assembly GCF_051014685.1). Taxonomy (NCBI): domain Eukaryota; kingdom Metazoa; phylum Arthropoda; class Insecta; order Hymenoptera; family Colletidae; genus Ptiloglossa; species Ptiloglossa arizonensis. The sequence continues at coordinate 27,819,314 of NC_135052.1, read as the reverse complement.
ATCCGGCTAATAAAAATTTTCTATTAACATACGTCGGGTTACAACGTCGAGTCAATGAAACGAACGCGTCTTATCCGTGTTCTTTCGATCGTATTCGGAATTATTGGATATCAGGACAAGGATTCCGGTAATCCCCGTCATTCCTGAGAAATTCACGGGAATCCTGTCGCGTTGATCGTATCGGACATATATACATGTACAGGGTGTCCAACTTTAATCAATACGCGCGATTATCTCTAAAGCTAATCCTTGATGGAAAAATGATTCGAAAAGTATTTACTCTGTTTCGAGTAGTTCTATAATGGACGCAAGGTCTAGGTGGCGGTAGGTTCGAGATTTCAATGTGATTTTTATGTCTTTTAAACAGAACTATAAAAAAAAAATTGTAATTAAATTAATGGTATTAATTCTTATGCAATAGCTTACAAATTTTCTCTTATAACGATTGAAGAAAATCTTAGTCTTTAACGATTGTACAATGTTTAAGAAATTTTAATAATAAAGAAAATTAAAATACGAATCAATTATATTGCACAAAAAATAAATGATTAGATTCGATTAACCTGATTTATTACTCATTTTAAATTGAAACAATTAATTCATAAATACAGTTCAACCGCTAGATTTAATTTAATTTATAGTACAATGTAACAAATAATACATAATAGTCGCCATATTGTCTTCTTACTGGAATTTCCCCAATTCTCGTACAGATGGCGTAGTACAAATGAACTCTCCTAGGGACATTCATAATATCCGATTTAAAGTCTCTCTCCAACGTCCAGAAAATATACTTTTTCCTTCGAAATTCGAGTGGATGGTCTATTTCTCTCGATACATCCTCTAAAGCTTCTTCGATCATTTGTTGGCAGATATCCCTGAGTAAAACCTTCCATATTGTGTTCTTTTCGGTGAAGTTTATCTTTTACAAAGCCCTGCAAGAAAAATCTAGGGGATTCATAATCCAGAGGATCTTGTTGCAAAGGGTATTAGACTTCTTCCTATCCAACTACCAGAAAACGTGTTGTTCGTTGTTTCCTGAACCCTGGTAGGTCGTAAAGGGTTTTAGAAGAGATAAAATCCTCCGAGAAGAACCCGTAACCCGTGATCAAGTATGTTGGCTAACAAATTACCGCGACAACTCGCGAAGAGTTATAACTATCGTTCAGGGACGAAATAAATCGATACATAAATACCTAAGGTGGGTTCTCTGGGACGTAGAGGCTGAAGAACATTTTCTGGATATTCGGGGAAGGGTGACTTAAAGCTAACTTAAACGAGCTCAAACATCCTTGAATAATCAACGCATCGTAGGTCAATGAATTGCTCTCGATAAGGACTACGTACCTAGTTTAATGAAATATATACATAGGATCTTCTGGCATCGATGATACGAACGAGAAAGAGGCGAATTTACGTGAAAAAGTAAGTTGAAAATATAGAATTAAATTTTGTACAAAAAAAAATAAGTCGAAAATATAGAATTACATTTTACATGAAAAAAATGAATATTATTTTTATTTATTTATCGGTCTACGAGATAATCCGTTGTTTCGGAAAATTAAAAATTTACATGGTAAACAACGCACATAAAGAACTTGGTGGCAGAAATTTTGAACGAAATGTATTTGTTCGAGACTTTGCTTTCCAGAAAATCGACTTTAACATTTCCCGAGTATGTGTGCACTTAATTGTGTCATGGTTCGATTGGATCTCGGTACAAACCACTATTTACTTTCTCATTTGTGCGCATATAATCGTATTGACACGATGCCGTGTACACTGAATACAATGTCATAATCTGTTGTCTTATTGTGCTATTATCTTTCGGTTTCGGTTACCAGTTTCCATCGATCCGTTACAATGGTAAGATACAATCTTATTTTCATTTATAAACCCTCTCTAAGCAGACAGATATAGACAATAACAAACAATATTAATAAGGAATCAATATTACGGTATTAATGCCATTTGTAAACTACGTATGATATAATTGACTACACACACACATTCGAAGAATACTTAACTTCGATTTTCTCGAGAACAAAGCCACGAACAAATTTTCTTTTATATTTGTTACTTATTTTTTTACGTACCATTATCCCTCTTTGCGATTATAACGTCAATACCGAGACACTTTGTACGATCTCGTTTAGAAGAACGACACTTTTTCTTAACGTCGAGATCGAGTTAGGTTAGGTCCTGTGTATACGTACGTACAGTCCCACTCACCGGTCATAAAGTACTTAACCAATTTAAGGAATGTTGATTACAAACCACTTGTTACATTCTTTCTCTCTCTGTCGACCGTTTCCTCTTTCTTGAACTTCTTCTATTTTTCTGTTTCTCTTGATCTTCTTCCATTTCTTTCTTTTGACCTTTTCCTGTTTTTCTATTTCTTTTTCCCAACCTTTTTCTGTTCCTTTTCCTTGTTTTTTTTTCAATCCCTTTCTCTCCCGCTTGTTTTCTATTTCTCCATTTACCTCTCTTGATCTTTTTCTGCTCCTCTTATCTCTCTTCCTCTCCTCCTCTCTCTCACTCTCTCACTCTCTTCCCCGTATCCCTCCCTTCCCCAATTTCGCGAAGAGAATCATAGCTTTATAATTATCCATCTCCGCAGTGGTTTCGTGGCAATCCAAAAAAGCACGCACCGCAAAAGTGGGCTCCCGCTGGCCGCGGTCCAACGCGAACTGCCTGTTGAGTTCTCGCGGTCGAATCCAACCGAGCGCTGCTTTCGATCTCGCGTTTATCGTTTTCTCCAGCGGAGAGGCAGGAAATCGATCGATCGAGCCGGAGACACGAGCGCCTTGCGCGACAGTTTCCGGCAACGTTGCCAGCTCGATCGCCGATGTCTGTCAACCGTGAATAAAAAACTTTCGGAACGTTTCCTTCCGCGAGAGCCTTTAGGCTCGAGAACGAACGACTTCACCGGCTACTCTTTATTGCGTCTTCCGCGGCCAATTAGAGACCGCGACCAAGAACCTTTTGATAATTGGGCGGGTCAGCGTTTGGCGAACGGCCAATTATCAACCGCCTGTTGTACCTAACGAAAACTTCGATCTCGAAATGTTGTCGCGACCGACCACCCATTCCAGGGAGTCTAGAGAGATCAGTTCTGGGTTAAGGAGCTACGCCACCTTGACGGTGATGAAACAGAGCGTTATCTCGACGAATTTTTACGTCACGACCTACAAATAGGGAAAGTAGACTCTCGTTTACGGGGTACATTTACGAAAGGGGTATCCTTTACGATGATACCTCCATCCCTCGAAGAAGTACGAAATTTTAATTAAAAAAGTTGAGTAACAGAATTTGAAAATGAATTAGTATATCATCTATGATCCAGGAATAAATACGTTGAACGTAAGGTTAGGTTCGAAGATCTTAATACGATAAATTTGTCTCGCGAATTTTTCGCCATTTTTTTGATCGTTTAATCTTTCAGGTTTTTACTTACTGATAAAGGAACAAATTCTTAGATAAAATATCTCCTTTTTGTTTTACGGTAGCGTAATTTTCTCGCGATTTTTAAATTAAAAATTTGGCCTTTCCGATTAATAAAATGTAATTAATAAAATTGTATCAATATTTAATATATACTTGTTAAATTTTGATATATGTTAAGATATATTAGATATTAATAGTAAAATAACTTTATTTTCAACATATTACGAATAAAAAGAATTATGTGTTGAAAATATAAACATTGTATATCTAAAACGATCTCCATATATACAGGCTGTATAGTAACACATGGGACCCATTTCAACAGTGGATTGGGGACGCAAAAACAACGAAAAAAGTTGATACAAACATGTGCCCTATTTGACCCAGTTCCCCAGTTATAGCCATTTTTGCACTCTGGTAATTTTTAATCGTAAACCGGGCTGGTTTAACCGATTCTAATAAATAAGTTAAATTCCCCGAGATCGGTTATGTTCGGTAATCAAATTCCATTTTAAGTATTTTCAATAAAGATAAGCATTTGTGCGTTATCCTAGTACAAAAGCAGCTACAACTTAAAGATAAAGTTAAACAGGGCACAAGTTTATAAACTTTCTTAATTGTTTGTGCATCTCCGGGATCGTTTGACGATACACACTGTATATCTTTTATATATATATATATATATATATATACACACACACACATATACACTTTGTATTTTTAACCTATGATATATGTATACCATTTATTTATTTAAATGTATAATTTGTAAACTTCTCAAAATTACAACGTTGAAAATACACGTAGTGACGTTATTGTACCAAGTTCAACCATTTGTCAACGCGATTCAATTCAGGCAGCGTTCCAAATTAGGCAACCTCATTCTATACAGTGCTTCCCGCTTTCAAGAGACATAATCCGGACTGCTAATTCGCTTGAAAGCGAGATAGGTAGCGATTTTTTAAAATTGAATTTCTTGAGATAAAAAATTACCATAATTCTTTTTGCCTTCTGAGCCAACCACTGCGGTTTGGTTTAGATACACAATGAATAAGGTATCTTTCATTCTACGTATTCCATGTGCAATTTGATATATTTATATGTAAATATAATATATTTGAAAATCATCGAAATCGGTGAGGTGTCCCCCTGATCTAAATAATTCGATAAATTTTAGATTTTAATCTAACGAGATTTTAATTTTAGAACAATACTGGTTCTAGTTTTATAGATATTGTTTTTACAATATTTAAGCACGTGTTTACTCGACAAGATATTCTTGCGGACCAAATTAGGATAGTACATACTACACGTTCCTGTAATACTCATTCTCACACACACTACAAGATGTCGCTTATATAATAAGTATACACCTACTACGTACTGTTGATAATGTCTAATTCGACATTACCGATTTACAGTTGCACATATTTCTGCATATTTCTTTAGACAATTATCGAAAGGTTGCTCATTGCTTCCTTAAAAGGGCTCTGCTGTATATTTTATGCACGGCACTATCTTATAACCAGCGTCCAAGATCACAAAAAATAGAACTAAAGAAGGACCTACGAAATAGTACGGAATGTTGGGTTCTTTGCTACGAATTTTCCTAATACCAAGGTGGCAACACTGGACCGCTGGTGGTCGTTGTCGGTTTGCGATCCAAATCGCGCGTATTATTCGCCAGTACGGATTTTCGAGAGTAGCAAGGGTTCGTCCGAGAAGTGGGTCAATGAAATGGAACGTATCGGAGCACGATATTGCGCGGGTTCGATATACGTGTGCTCGTCGGGCAGAAAGGATTTCTATTCGAAAGAAAAGGGTCACGTGTTTGGCAGCTCACGCTGAACACGTGCTCGTCACTCACGTCACGAGGCTCGGGCTCGGGCTTGCTCGGTGATGCGGTAGGGCCTCAAGGGGCACCGGAGGGGCAAAGGGGGCTGTCTTTGGGAATTTTGCCGCGGGGAGGCGGTGGTGAGGACGCGGAAAACCGATAGATACCGAGCGAACCCAATTAGGTCGGAACAAAAGGCTTTCGTTGGACTCGCGTGCCTATAGGATCGCCGCGATCGGGAAGGTTACGAGAGACGACGACGCGACGTTACAGCGCGCGCGAACCTCGCGGTGGGAAACCCGTCACGATCTAACACGGAGCACTCGTCGCACGAAAATGTCATTTCGTGATATTGGCTTCTCTCGGTGGAAGTCTCGGCCGGCGTGCGGTGCTGCCAATTTCGTTAACTTTGTTGGATGCACAAAACACGAATACGTACAATGTATCGTAGGGAGAAGTAACAACGACTTCTGAGTTGAGACGAGGAATGCGAACAGCATCGATCGATGTTTGCTGACTCGATAGTCTTACGGAGGCTTCGAATATTTTGAATCGTCTTCTGCGTGAAATTGAACACGAAAATAATAAACGTGTCCTCGAATCGCGTGACTAATTCGTCTTAAAGATTTCGGTCGAAGTCAAATTTTATAATTATAATGTATTGTACGGAAACGGAACGATGACTCCTGAATACATTAGGTTCACAATCGGGGTATTTCAAAAGTTAATGAAAAGCAAACAAATTCGTACGTATGTGTACAATCACAAAATAGACGTTACCAAACGCTAAGGGTTGCGCGAAGCACGCGACCCACCGCGGATAAACTTCTAACTCTCCCCACGTGGAGAGTCCGATAAAACCACAGTGGAAGGCGAAATGTTCGCTGTGATCGTCGCCAGACTCCCTCTGACACTCCCTCGATTTCTTTGGAAAGCCTCCGGGAAGCGTAAACATCGTGGCAAAGACCAACCCGTAACACAGGACTGGGACAAGGGTTAAGGAAATCTAGCGCGATGTCGTACGCTTGCTAATTCTTGACGCACTCTGTCGATCGCATACCTCCCGGACGGGCCAATCCCTTCCCAAACCACGCCGGGACTCCAGCTTCTCAATATACTCGGGAGTGACGGAGCGTGGGAACGGAGATCAGCCGTTAACACACCGACGCAGCGGGACGAGCACGCAATACAATTTGACACGTTGAACGCCACGGTGGTCATTGGTGACTAACGCTCCAGTTACGATTCTCTAAAGCACTTACAAGACTAGAACTTTAATACTTGTAAACTTTTAAATAGCATTCTTCTCGTTGGTAATACTATAAAATAACAAGTACAATTATCGAATATTTCTACTTTTTACACTACGGTTTGAACAAATATCGTGGATATCCTTAAATATGGAATAGTGTGTCGCGGTCAGCGTGTTAGCGTACTCTGTCGATCGCCCGGCGCTCGGACGGGCCAATCCCCCCTTCCCGACCATGCCGGGACCCGAGCTTTTCCGTCTACTCGGGAGCGACTGAGCGCGGGAACGGAGATCGGTCGTTATCGCACCGGCGTGACTGGATGGGCGCGCAATACAATTTATTTAACGAATTCTATGCACGTATAAATGTATAAACAAAATAATGTGGTGCAACAGGACTAAAACAATTCCACAAGGCAGTGGTAAAACGTGTCGGTTGACATTTAAATGACATGATTACGTCACAGTCAGTAGAATTCCAAACACCAGAAGAGCAAGGCGAACAATTTTCCAATATCAGTTGTAAGTTATAAAAGGGACCATCGTACAGTGGTAACGATTTTTGCAGAGGTGGAGTCGTTTACGGAATATGAAAATTCCTTCTATTTATTCTTATGGAACATTACATTTTTCCATTTATCCGTTAATGCAATTCTCAAGGCCAATAACGCTAGATATAACGTTAAAGTCGTTCAAGGTCATTGAAGGTTAACGAGAATAAAAATGTTATTCGGGTACGGTGTTTGATGTGGCTAATAATATCGGAATTAACTAGGGGAGAGCAAAAACTGATCGTCTCTATTTTTGGTTATTTATAGGTTAGAATTTATTCCATTGATAAAAAATTAAGAGAGACGAATGCGTTGCATTATTTATATTTGTACAAAGTATTCAAGGAATAAAATTTTACTCAATTGTTGCATTATTAAAAAAAACAAGTAACTTGGGTTTACTGAGCAGTTACGAGTTGATCGAATTTCGTGAAGTCGAGACTACTAAGTCGGTAGAGAATTTTTTCTCACATATAATCGAACTAAAATGAGCAAATATTAATGCAAATTAAAAAATGGTGTCGATATTGGGCATTTCAATCGTCAATTACAAAAATTACAATTTTTCATTCTTCATTTTATTTTGATAATAATGTTATCAATGGATTGGTGAAGTCTTCCCGATTAAAATGAGTCCCAACACGATACAAATCGGATGAATTTTATTTTTAACAAGTTTAAACATTCCAAATAATAAAAATAATAGAACATACGTAAAATTTCTCCAAATTGTGCCGTGTTTAGACTCGTTTTAATCAGGAGAACCTCACCAATCCGTTTACACCATTATCACACAGATAGCAAAAAATATAAAAATTATAATGTTCCTAATTGGACAGTTCGTCGTAACGCGTGCGGCGTTTCTTTGAAGCGCTCGACCTTGATCGTCGCTGCTTGACACGCTATTTCTTTTTCGCTTATTCTTGCCGTATCTGCTCATCGTCTTGGTCCACAGGATCGAATTACACTTGACTCGAGACACCGAGTGGTGGGGGAATGATTGGGATGTGTCGTTGAAATTTCAACGAGACAACGCTATTAAAATTTAAGCCATTTCTGTACTTTTACGAGTTTAGATGATACACGATCTCGAATCCCTAACGCAATTTCAATCCTTACGCGAGAAATTACTGTACTTTTTCTTTCGTTTCCTGGCTCGGGTGTCGATCGATCGGTGTCCCAGGCGCAGAGCAAAAAATTGTATTCGAAGTATGGCGAATTTTCATCACACTTTGCCCCCCCCCCCCCCCCCCTGTTCCGTCGCTGCTTTTGGGCACATATTCGCTATATATCCAATTTCGCTCTGAATTGGGCTAATTTGACCATAAAAATCGAGCCGAGTAAATATTCACCCGTTCGATCGAGCAGCTCGGTCACGCTACACTCTATACTCGCAAGAGACGGCTACGAAGTGTCCTCCGATTTCGACGAAACTTTGCAGCTTTGCAGATCAGTCAAAAATAGGAAATACGTATTCTTTTTGAACCGCGATGTCTCGAGTTCAAGAGATAAAACCACCCTCTAAAGATGCACTCAAGAGGAAGTGTTTTTAATATAAAAAAATGAAAAATATGCCTTCGTTGCCAAATTGTTTCTTCAACAAATCTAAGTAGAAATATTTCAAGAAGTGTTACAAATCTCGTTTGTCCGAAAATTATTTTCCGCGATGGCGTCGCGACGCTGGTCCGTTTCGGTGTCGTTTCGGATGAGCACGAGCGAGAGAAGCGGTCGACTAATCTGACCTTAATTTTCCAAAGGGCGTTTGTCGAAGGCACGCGCATGCCGCATCGAAAATAGAAGCTATCGACTAGCTGTATCCTAGTTACCCCCGGTATAAGCGCGAAAGGATACGGTCACGGTTCTTCGCGACGAGAATGCGAGAGTTCTCGGGAATGGCTAGAACGAAGCGGAATCAATTTCCTCTGGATATCTGGCCCGATGACTTTTCCTCCATTTCCTGAAACTCGTCAGCCGATTAAATTCTCGGTCACGAGAAGGCAATCAATGAAAGCCAGACTCTACCCTCCCCCTCCCCTCTCCGTCTTTGTCGTTTTATTCCGTTGACTTACTAGAGTCTTTTACCGTAGAACATGCTTTTGTAAACCACTTCGGTCGTTTTTTTTTTTGTTCAAGGGATTGTAAACTTTTTGTATCCATTTGCGAGAAAAGGTTCAAAATCAACGACAGTGTCGATGTCTCGAACGAGCATTGATTTAAAAAAACAAAAAGTTTTATTTGGGATGTTTTTGACTATTGATTTTTAAAATTCTTTGCTTAACTTTCGCAGATTAAAAAAATTGAAAAAGGTAAAGATCTTTTTTTTCAATTTTTGAAATTAGAGAATTAGAAAAAGAAAGGTCTTTGTAATTAAGATCTTTGTAAATAAAATCTTCGTAAATAAGATCTGTGTAAATAAGATCCCCGTAAATAAGATTCATCAAAATAAAATCAGATTGCAATAAGATCTTATTTACAAAAATCTGTTCTATTTTTAATTTTACAATCTTATCTTCGTAAGTAAGGTCTCAAATAGAGGCAATATTCAACAACGGACGATAACGATAAGTGCACTTGAGGTGCACACAAAATTTGGAATCAATTAAGCGGATTTTAAAATACCGCGCATTATCACGTACTCGATCACGCGCATCACGGGTGATATACCTAACTCGGTTTCTCCGCGTTCCGTGTATTACGGATGGCATATAAAATCTGGGCTAAATAATTTTTATTTAAGTATCATTTAATCCATTCGGTCTCTAATTATTCGAACGAACTCGCAATCATTGTTCTGCAATTCGTATCGCGCTTTTATTTCACTACTATTATTATAATAAATAAATAATATTTCTAATAATTTTGTATCAAAATATCTATGCGAAGAACTATTTCGATAATAATATAAATACTTACGATAATAATATAAATATTTTATTTACAATAATAATAGAAATGTTTTATTTACGATAATAATAGAAATATTTACTTATCATTTCTATCGAAAATAACTAGATTCCCCAGTTCTGCTTCTTTGTCGAACGAAAGTCACGCATCGCGAGTCGTACCACGTGGAGCGATGAGGACAGCCAATGGGATAGCTCGAGAGCGATTAAGACACAGCAACAGTGAGCGAGATTCGCATTACATGCGCTCGGTGACCGAACCTATAATCTCCTCGAGGGCGTCTTACTATCTTCGGAACAAATACAAATTTTAATCGATATCGTGTCACAACGTTCATCGATTTGCAATAATGTTGCAATATATTGGAGAAATTAATTACAAATGAATATTTAAACACCAGAACTACCATAGAGATCAATTTGACCTGTTTCAAATGTTTTTTTTTAAATTACTCAATTATTAACGGTGTCTGTCTACAATACTCGTGAACAATTAATGAAATAGACAACTAACAATATTCATAAATTTTCTTCGCATTTCTCTGTATTAGAACCGATACAAGTGAAAATTAATGGTTGATTTTTTATTCTCGTCGAGTTTTATTTCTACTTCCAGGAAAGAAGGTGCAAAAATATTTTACGTAAATTGAAATTCACGTAAACAAAATTTATTTTGTATAATTCGAATGTTGAAAAAGTATTTTAAAGCGATCTGGTAAGCCGAAATTGTATCGATTAAAATGAAGTTGTTTTGCGTTCTTTCGACCGTGTTGAACTCGAATCGTGCAATTCGAGTACCGCGTAAATCGAGGATTAGGTGTACACACTGGTCGAAATGGGTTTCGGGGAAATGGTAACGGGTGCAAGTTCATTCTATTACGAGCGTCGCGTTGCGATCGTTTGTGATAATAATAATAATAATAATACGCCTTTGTCGTACCATGGTTTGCGTACAATACGAAACGAAGGGTTTGGAAAAAAGTACCTAGAGGTGAAGATAAGTGTACATTTTTTATACGAAAGTAAGATACAGCTGTACACTGCTGTTAACCTAATCTTGAAAACAGTGTAATAAGAATACATTAAGTAATATATATTTCTTGACTCTTATCCTGCTATATTTTATCGTATCTATTTTTTCTATAATTTTCATACATTTCTATACACTTTTTCCTTTTCCTTATACGAAGAAGAGATTCTCGAATAACAGGTATAAAAATCTTTCTCGAAAGATTTTACAGCAGGAATTTTTCTAGAACGAAGAACTTTTACTTCGACTTCGGAACAGCGGATTAAATTTTTATATCGAGTTACAAGCTGTAAGTACCTTGAAACCTTATTGAAAACTTCGAACGTACTTTTCTCGATACCGTGTTCTTTAAATTGGCGAACAGGATAATTCAACAACCCATCAACCAATCGACTCGAGACGAAGCTCGTTCTCTTCGTTACAACGTTCTCTGTATTTAAGGTTATGTTTTATTTTTTGTTCAAAATGTTTTTGAAAAAAGCATACTAGCCGATGTTACCTGGAAAAAAATGAAATGCTTTTTGCAGGTGATAAAATTTAAAAAGTTTCTCAAATTTCTTATTTAAAAAAAAAATAAATTTCAATAATATCAGAATCGACAAGCTTGATGATCTTGAGTACATTAAAGGAACTAAAATTGTTAATCAAATAGTGTAATTTAATAATATCGTTGCGTCGCTAAGAATCTGTTGATGTAACCTTAAGCCTATAATAATACTATTAATAATAATACAAATAAGAATACTAATTATAACACTAGCAATAATGTTAATAATATTACTAGTAATAGTAATAATAATAATATTAATAATAGTACTAATAATGGTACTAATAATAATAATAACAGTTATAACATTAAAAAAGGTGTTCCACCGTTAATTTTCTCTCATTGATAGCACACGTTGTAACATAAAAACGTTGAAAAAAAGTTGGGGGATTTTGCGCAACAAAGTTGTAAATTTGTCGAGGTCCAGTTCGCGCGAGCGCGCGCGCGTGTCCATTCGCGAGGAAGCTCCTTTGCTCGAGACGCCAACCACGCCTACGCTCGACACAACTGCGTGCGTTTCAACCTAAGCCTCCGAGCAATGTAGGCTAATCGCAGATTTGCACCGCTTTCCCCCTCCCTACCACCTCTTCCTCCCCACCCTTATCTTCTTCTCCGCGTATTACAGCCATCCTTTCTCCGCTCCCTTCCGGGTTCCCCTCCCTCGTTCCTTAGACTCGCGTTTCGCTACTTTTCTTTACCTTCTGGAGCCCTCCTTTCGCGTTGCTGTTCCTCTTTGGTAGTCGCGACAAAAGAGAGGAAAACGACTTTCGCGTAGCACGACTCGAGGTTCCACACTCTCCACCCGAGGCCTCGCGACCCGCGAGAAGGGTCGTTATTCCCAATCTCTCGACTTCTTGCGCGCACGTGGCGAAAACTGACCGTACAAATTGCTGCTTCTTCGTCCCGCCATTTTCAAATCGAATTATCCGCCGAAACGATAGATCGCGACACCGAGACTATCAACTTTTAAAAGAGCGATTTATAATGTAAATGATATTTAAAAAACGGAGGAAAATTTGTTTTTCCTTGAGACAAGTCGGTCGGGAAAAATTATCGAGTAGAAACGAAAATTGTACCTCGTTTTAAGTTCTCGCGTTACAATTTGTGTTAGAATTGGTAAAGTAGAACTTTTGAAAAAGTGATTTGTAATACGAATGGTACTTGATAAGGGGAGGAAAATTTATTTTATCTTATTGCTACACTATTAGTCGAAAGACACCGTTTCCAAAGACACAAGGATGTCCGAGTAGGTGAAGGTCCCTCGGTACCTCGTTTTAAGTTCCTTCGTCGCAATTTGAGGTAGAGAAAAATTTAACTTTAAACATCGATTCGTTGTATAAATCACATTTGATGAAAAGAAAAAAAATTTGTTTTTGTAAATTTAATAATAACAATTAAATAATTAAAAAATTGCTTAATTCAAAGAAATAAAAATGTAATTTCTCGCGGTTGACAAATTGCTCTTCTCTGTGACGAACATTCGGTCAATTGATTTTTAGATACTATGTAAATAAATATAAAATAGTATTGTTTAAAATTTATTTTTACCAGTACCGTAAATAAAATAATATTTTCCCACTTCGCGTATTGCACGCGACATTCGCATTAGGTGAATTGAAATTTATTTTTACAAGTAACGTAAATAAAATAATATTTTCCTGGTTTGTGCATTGCACGCGGCATTCGCATCGGGCGTGCGTGTACATTGTCGTTGTGTACGTTTGTAAACGACAGAAATTAATTTTACGCCAAAAGAATCGCTCATGAAACGTATACACGTCGATTGGACGTTTTTCGTTCCTCTAGACGAATACTACGAGTCCTTGAAGCCTTGGACCCTTTCATTCCACCGTCCTGTATAAAGGTTTGGAAAGTTATTTTCGTAACCGTCCCAACCTCTGCTTTTTTCTATTGCTCTCGCACACCGTGCGTCGGCGTGACGATCGACCGTTGAGGATCAAAGGGTGGGTGCAACACGCCCCCTCCGGCCAAGAAGTTCTTCTTTCGATCGATCGTTGACCGACGAGGTTCGGGTATTTTCGACGCCGCTTCTAAATTCACCGAGCGGCGGTAAAGTTCGCGAGTCTATCGGAAAAAACGTGAATCGCGGTGGTGACGTAGTCGAAACGATCGAGCTGCGGTGTCCCGTATAAGCGAAACCTTGAAATATCGAACTGCTCGTTGAAGCTGATTTAATCGAGGGTACGGCATAGAAGCGTCGTTCGTTAGAGACCGTAAACAAAGGCTGACGTTGGAAATGCACTTTTGACCAAGCTACCGGAGAGAATCCGTTAACCGCCGGGCGCTCGATGGTCCGGACGCGATATAAAATTTTCATTCGGGCTGAGATTCAAACCACGATGGACTCGCCCGCGTTCGATAATTCAACGCTAACGCGACATAACCTCTGCCGCGTTAGCGTACGTACGCTGGACCAGAGGTGTCCAAGTGGCTTGAAAATAACCAAGCTCGGTTTGAATCGTTTAAATCGTAAACGGATACTCGAACGTTCGGGTAAACTCAATTGTTCGAGCAAACTTGATTATTCAAGTAAGATACGTTATTGTGGCAAACAGGGTATCCAAGGAAAATACATTATTGTAGCAAACTCGATTATCCGAGCAACCTTTCGTACTCGATTCGTGCTAACTTGATTGTCCGAATAAACTCGATGGTCCGAGGAAACTTTATTATTATAACGAACACGATTATCCACAACACAACCTTACAAATTTCTGCAAGCTTGGTTATCCGAATAAAGTTGATTATCCAAACGAACTTGATTGTGCAATAAAACTTGTTTACGCGAGCAAACTTACTTATTTAAAAAACTTGCATTTTCGAACAAACTTAGGTGTCCAAGCAGACTTGAATGTATACCGAGTTCATCGCGCATTGTCGTAAATTAAATGCAACAGCTGTTTCATTTCGTCGACGGGCCTAGCGCGGTGATGCGGTTTATCGTCGTGTTCTATCGGGCGTCCTCGGGTGAAGCCCGAAGTCTGCATCGTTTCCTTGAAATTATCGAGAGTCGGGGGGGGCGTACATTGTCGTCGCGTTCGAACGTTTATTGGAAGATGGTGTCACGGTGCGGCGTTTGCGACGTGTGTAACGTTGTCCCACGAGAACGTTGTAAAATATAGAAAGGATCCTCGGGTCTCCGTTTTCTGCTGGCACTCAACACCGCGGGAGTGCAAAGTTGGATAACCTTGCCAGGCGTCGCGTAACATATTACTTGCACTTAATTTAACTCGCGATTTAGCGCGGCTTCCTCGAAACGGTTCGTCGGGGCAACCCACAATCCGCTTTTCAAAACAGAGGGATTTTAAACGTGGAAATATCACGGGGGACCTTCCCCGATCGGCGTTGCTCTATCAGAAGTGATCGTTTCGAAAATATTTCGGCTCGATTGTAATCCTTTGAGAAAGAAAGTTACACTCCCGGACAAAAAGATTCCACGTCCCTGTTATCTTTCATTTCTCGGTGAATACAGAATGGAGCGGAATTCGTAGTTCGACCGAGCAGGGACTGAGTCTACGTGGAAAAATAAGAAAAAAATTTCGGGGTTCCCGGATAAAAAGAGTTCACTTTTTCCAGCATGGAAAACAAATAGAAATTGTTGAATAATTTAAGAAAAAATTCAAAAACCGTGTAAGTTATTACCAAAGCGAATGATCGAAATAATATTAGGTTGTTTGGAAAGTCGTTTCGTTTTTTTTTTTTTTGGTCAATACGAAACACGATTTTTTTTAGAGTGTATAAACATTTTATTAAATTATATATTCTTCATTTTGGAAAATGAAATTACTTTCCGAACAACCCAATAGAAAATGAAAAAGAACGTACACATTTCTGCTCGTGTACAGATTAATAATAAATTAAATAATTGTTTCTCAGGTTGCGAGTGAATTATTGTATCGACCTTGGCGTACGATAATTTTTATTTGTTGCATTTTATTCCGAATTTGTGTTCGTTGCTAACGAAAGACAGCAATACCGAAAAATTAAAGATAGCACGCGTGTCCCTTCTTTTTGGTTGGGAGTGTATCTGCGTGGCAACGAGGCTGACAAACGAGACGTTTTTACGATACATTTACGCTCCAAGTTGAGACTTTTGTATCGAACCACTTTAAAGTATGTCGTCGAATAGTTTCGACGATTTATCGTTGCGCACTAATTGCATCGAATTCGATCCTTGTTTAATTAAGAACATAATTAATTACACGAACATAACACAATCGGTAGCTGTTTAAGGTTGGAAGAACGATGTTTTTTTTTATTTCGTATCGTTAATTCTTTTATCTATAACGATCCACGTGTGTTTTATTTACTCGTGTATACTAACGTGTTCTTTTCGTTTGTGGAAATATATGTTCATTTACGTACACGTAAATAAACAAATACATACCGTTTGTCGTATTTGAGAAATGAAAAATATATGTGTAGCGTAAACAAATGTAGCCGAGCTGTACGTCACTATGTCACTATACGTCGCTGTAAGTCTCTACTGGAATGTAAATAAAAAAAATTAATAACCTTGACACGTTCTTGGTGTTGTCGTTTACAATAAAGAAAAAAAAAAAAAAACGTCACCGCGCTGTGAAATTGCACTTCTGCCTTGAAAATTCTTTTCTATCTTTAAAAAGAAACAAGATGTCCGGACGACCTGCGTCGAGTGTTCTACCCTGTGTAAGTGTCACAACGCGAGAAACATTCTGGACAAAATTCGTCGTTTGCGCCCAGGGAATATTTTTTTTCCCTACATCGATGGTGAAACAAACCTGGGTAAAATGTATTTCTGTCATTGTCTCGAGTCTAGAAATAAATTCGGAGAGTCGAGATCTGGTCACGGAATCTTGCCACAGAAATCACGAATATGTCAAACATAATAATTTAGTGGAATTCGATCTGGGATTTGCAGTTTTTCATAAGAATAAAAAACCGTACGATTACATTACACGGAGGATGAAAAAGTGATTATCGAACTCAATTTACTATAAACAATATCATTTGTACGCAGAGGGTAAAAAATTGGACTCAATTTATTGTAAACAAATACGACACGTTACTGTTCACAATATTGTGAATTCTTGAAAAACGTTTTAAAAAGTGTATATATGCTTAGGTTAAAAGTAAATTTTGAAAAGTTTCATTTGTTCCTAAATAGTAATCGTCGCAATCGATATCGATAAACAAATCGATTGCAATAGGTGGATTATTTTTAACTAATTTTTCACAGAGTATTTTGGGTCCTATTATAACAACAATAGTCAGATAACATTATCCGTGATTACAATAACCGAATTTCAATATATACCGCTGTACATTAATAAATATATTATTTTTTACATTACAATACGTTAACGTAAACGGAAAAGATCGTTGTTTCCAAATTCGACCAAGTTGGAATTATACAAAAATTCTGTCCTTTCTTGTTCTATTGAAATCGCTTCGCGCAAGGTTTTTCGAAAGAATCGATTATGATGTTTCGCGAGACGCGTCGATTGATCACTTTTTGGTCAACGTGTCTGTCCATTAATTGTTATTACTACTTGTGCTTGTAAACATCGACAGTGATGCGATACTATTTCTTTTCCGTCTGCTCGTTAACTAGTTAGAACCGGTTAAGACGGATGATACCGCATCACCGTTGATATTTACAAACACCGACGCAAGTAGAAACAATGAGTAATGGTCAGACGCGTCAGCCAAGTCGGATTGAATTGCACGCGCACCGTAACGGATTTTCAAAATCAATTTCCACGAAGACGAAGCCACGTACGAAAAAGTTTTATTCCACGCTTTCGATTTATTTTTACGCGTTTATTTTTATCCTGTACATATTTCTCGAAAAAAAAAAAAAAAAAACTATATAAAAAGAATCTTCTAGTCTCGAACACATCGAGTAGCTGGAACTCGGTACTCGCCACTCGAGCCTCGATTACTCTCAGCCTTTGTACTCTTTTGTAATACCGTGCAGGACCGTATATGAATACTTTGACCCCCGGGGCGGTACCCTGATAAACGATACCCTCTCATACCAAAAGTTAGATATTAAAATTTTTTTATTTCACGTGTATTTAAACACGTGTAATTAAGGCGTACTTCGGTATGTAAATACACGAGTATCTGTGTACTGACAAGCTTACATGTATTTAAGTAGACGTGTGGTATTTCGTGTGTACTTAAGTACAAGTGTGGTATTTCACGTGTATTTAAATACGCGGATACATGTATTTCAATTCGTACGATTTTCAGACCATGGTTACTTATATGCAAAAGGAAAATACGATTATGCAACACTCTCGAGCTATAAATACAAAAGTAAACTTGAAAACTACTTCCATTAACATGATTTATTCGACTAATCTCCTGGTTTAGTGTGCAAAGAAGTCCGGTATATTTAAGTTCTTTAGCAACAAACAACTTCTTTTAGGATAACAATATCCCCATCGATTAAAAAACATTATTTAAGAAAAACAGATGTTTACTTAAATATGCCCCTTCTTTCTATCCTTACTCAGCCATGAGCTGCAAGAAACTGTTACCAAAATATATTATATGTTTACGTTATAACTCGACCTACTTTCTTCTTGCCTGGATACTAATACTGTGTGTAACGATGAGACCGATCCAATGACATATTCATTAATACCGATATGTATCAATTCCCAAGCATTGTGTCTAGGTATCGAACAGGCATCGAAATAAATTGTCATTGGTATTGGTAAAATGTACTTGCTGACACTTTCTGAGGGAGCTTGACGATGATTTCGTTGGTCTGTTACAAGAGTCACGTATTATTCGAACAATTTTGAATAAATATTTGTTTAAACAATTTGTTCAGAGAGAGAGAAAAAAAATCACACCTGGATTAGAACGAAAGTGGTACCATGAATACAATGAATGTAAATAGTGTCGTTTAATATTTACTCGGGCTTTGGAAAAGTTATTTAAAAAAGTTTTTTCGTGTAACACATTTGGCATACAAATTGCATTTTAAAAATTAATAAAAGTCGAACAGGTCTGTGTGTACTTCTATACGAGAAGAAAAATTGGAAGAAACTTTTATTTAATATTTATTTTATTATAAACAAAAATTTATTTACAATAAAATAGTCACTATGTTATAGTTTTTACATACTGTTCTGTATCACTTGACAGATGTAGGTGAAGGATAATCGTTCATCCGATCTTTCAATAATTCAATTATCTTCGTACATTGAAATTTGATAAGGTCCTATGTAACAAATTAATAATAGAACGAAACAATTTACAATATTGAAAAACAACAGATTTAACCGATTTTTTACTTTCAAAAACCCCCCCAATTTCCTACGAATTCTTTGCTTCGAATAAAAGTAATATTATTTTTCAATAAAAAAAAAAATAATAAATTCAATTAACGATACGGCAGGTAAATTTTTGTTTCTTCGTAATTGGTATAGATCAAAGATGAAGTACAATGCAAACGAAAACATACCGCGGCAATAATTATTATTTTTTCTTTCCGAATCATTCTTCGAGTATAATCGTTATTATTATCGTTATATTTGTTATATGTTTTTCTCAATTTGAACTTGACCCTCTACGAAAAATTCATCGAAATTTAATTTTAAAACTACTACGTTTCACGTTTAAATTCATCTCTTCTTTTATTTCCGACATAATTAATTCGAATGCAATCAAACGGGTATTAAACTCGATGTAATTTATGGGTATCGATACGACAGTCACGTTTCTCGATAAGCCTTGAGTCGTTCGAAGAGGTCCCTTGGAATGGTTCGATACAAGACTCTCAATTTCAAACGTAAATGTACCGATGGTATCGAAACACATCTCAATTCTATCATTAACTTTCCAGCGGACCTATGCACGTTTGAAATATTATTTCAAACAACATATTACCCTTTACACGATTATTTCAGTTTTGAAATACAGTGGTGTTATTTTAGTTAGCGAATTAGCATTGTAACTGGTAATATTGGATTGTTCGTAAAGTCATTTCGTTTTCCAAAATGGAGAGTATATAATTTAATAAAATGTCTATACACTCTGAAAAAATCGTGTTTCATTTTCACCAGAATAAAAAAATAAATAATTTCCTCGCAAATGACACCAAATCGTTTTTTTATTTAATAATTTATTCGTTGGTAACGTTGTTTCGAGTAAAGATTTATTTACTCGTATACGAATGGACTTGAACATTTTTGTTCGTTGTTACTTTAATTATTTAAAAGTTTACCTTTTTTGCCGATTCCTATCACCTTGAAATACGTTGTCAATGCACAATCCAGAGATGCTATATGCACAATGCAAATATGCTACAATGCAGAGTAACACACTATATTGCACATATGTATGCACATAGTTTAAAAGTTTAGTTCAGATGACTCTAAAACTTAGTTATTAAAGATTTTCCCAAAGAGAAATAATTGTCACGAACGTCTATAACTATTTTCTAAAATAGATTTTTACAATATAAAAAGAAATTGTTTAATTAGTCGCCTTTAAATGAAATAAAAGGTATATTATTTTCTCCGACAACCAACTACAGACTTCTAAGTAAATAATACTAAATTGTATGTAGAGGAATTTAGAGAATTTTAATACGTTCCATCCTAATAAAATCTAACTCAACCTGACCTAATTATTCTACATTCCTGTAATTCGAGGATAGATCAAGTTAAATTAAATCAAGTTGGGTTAGGCTAAGTTAAGACCGAAGTTTGAAACGCCCCTAAAGCGAATTTCTACGGAGTGTTCCAGAATTCAGGAGAAATTACCTTTCTATAAGTCTTCGACAGTTTTTTGCAAATATCTTGAAAACTAAAGCCGAGCGGTGGTGACACGTGTAAGAAAAAATTGTTAGGAACAATGACTCTGACAACATACTTCAAGATCATTGAAATCGGCGAGAAGGGCAAACTTCTAAACAATTATCTACATACCTCTTATTTTTGATATTTTGTATATATATTTACTCGAATAACATTTACAAATTTTAACACCAAAAAATGAACCAAATTGACAACACTACGGTCTTTCCTTGGATCGTAAAGAAAATGTTGCATATTTTTCGTTGCATGGAAACTTCTAAACAATTACCACTATATTCTCCATCACGGATAGAACTCTACCTATCCTACCACTATCTGTCCTCTGTATTATTCCAGATAAATTTTACATTACCACAACAATTACCACTATATTCTCCATCACGGATAGAACTTTACCTATCCTACCACTATCAATTCTCTGTATTATCCGGGATAAATTTCACCAATTTCGTCGTACACACTCGAAAGATTTCCGCGACAGTCGGAACCAGAACACTCGATCGAATTAACCATCGCGCGAACTTTTGTTTCAGGGGATTCGGGAAGCAAGGATACCAATGCCAAGGTAAGACGCGCGGAGCGACTAACCTAATCCCCGATCGACGACCGCACGCTCGGACGCGAGCTCTTGAAAAGAACTTCGGCCACGTTTCGCTTGTGTTTCAGTCTGTAGCTTCGTGGTTCACAAACGATGTCACGAATACGTGACCTTCACGTGTCCCGGAGCTGACAAAGGAGCTGACTCGGACGTGAGTATCGACGCGCAATAATACTGTTACACACGATTCGTTTTGTTTATTATTCTTCTTTCTCGGCGCCGTTTTATCGCGCCTTTCTCTCTTTCGTTCGCAAGCCAAGGACAACGTTCGATCTATACGTTTCGTTTGCGAGTAGAAACGACTCGATTAGCTCGTGCGCCCCTTCCTCTCCCCTCCAGGGTGTTGTTCGTGGAATCCACGACGAATTTCACAGGGAGAAAACCAAACAAGTAGGCTGCCTGGCGACGTGGCTCACCTTGGCGTTTATCGGGTTAGAAAATTAACAAGCATTATTTTAGCCATTCGAGAATTCGATAAGTAATAACAAATGGCTCATTTGAACACGGACTGTATTTCTACAAAGATTTTAAATATTCTAGGTTAATTCGTCGTTTCGTATGACATACGAAATATTTATATGTAATGAATAATGTAAATAGTGTATATAACGCTTTGGCGAGAATTATGGGGCATGTTTTTTAAACACCTTGTATACATGTGTTTCGGTAACTTTTACAATTGTTATTATTTTTTATTGACAAAGATTGTAAGTACTCGCGGATCAAGTGTCAATGCGTGCACAAAATATCTACGTTAAAACGTGTTGCTTTTAAATTAAATTTTCTCCGGGAAAAAATTTCCAAAAAAGCATTTTTTTTCGTCCCTAAAGTCGGAAGACCCCCTTAGGGAGAATTTAAATTTGAAATTTTGGATATACATAGCGAAAGATACGTCCACGGTGGAAGGTGTAAAAATTAACATTTTATGCAAGCTAAAGCCAGTTTCTACTTTCGATAAATTGCACGTGTAATTCATCCGTAGCGAAACAGTAACGATAAGTTCAAACATGTCTAGAAACGAGTGAAACAGCCACGTCTAGCCGTTCAGATTTCAGTCTGTTTGCCCTGTAATCGATTGTGCCAACAAAGCTTGAAAATGTTGGTGTTATTTTTCCAGCTTCCATTTTACTACTTATCAATTCTATCCCGATACTCGCTACGTATTCAACTAAACTGAACTAGGCGTTTTTTTCTACATCGAAAAGTAACAAAGAGTTACAAAAAGTAATTAGAGAGAAGAATTACAGAGATACACTCTACGTATATTCTGAAAGATACTTTTCATCGTTGTTCCGAGAAAACCCTAAGATGATTCCGCGAAATAAAGCGGTGAAGAACAACCGATTTAGAGGTTATAAATCTTACGTGCTGCATTAACGAGATCCAATCGCATCGAGAGTAATAAGCTGGAGATGTGCACTGCGTTTAAACAAGCCATTTATTATTATTATCGTGGTTACGTCGCCAGAGAGCGAGATGGGCGGAGCATCCTTACTCGCGTGCGATCCCGACTAAACGTGCGTTAATTAGCGGCGCGAACGTTAAACACGCGTATGAAATATGCACGGGGAGAAGAGAGACACGCATGCACGAGAAAGTATTGGTAACTGGCTGCGAGAGGCTTACGCGGGTAAGGAAGGTCGCTGATGGATCGATATCGAGGCCGCCATTCCTCGGTGTATTTTTACGTCGGGGATCGATTCGATGAATCTTCGATTTCTCGTTTTAAAATCGTCACGATGAACACGTTAACTATCTGCTATAAATGTGAAGTCGTCTCGAATACGGTAATCTCTCGTTGAAACGTACCGTTATACCGTTGTTATTGTCTCGTAATAGATCGTAATTCTTATTTCGCTATAAGTAGCTTCTCTATCCCTTCCATTGTTTTCGTGCCGCGGCGAGTGCGACAGACTGCGAGCGAGCGAGAGGACACACGACGGAGACGAACCATAAGTTCGCCGAGTCTTCGGCGGCTTTGATAACTAATCTTATATTGTGACGATCTTTAAATTTCGTTAACCCTACTGGCATTGAACGAAGATGCTATCCCAATTTTATTTTCTACTTCCAACACTCTTTTCTGTAATAATAAATCCGAGAATGAATTTCTCATTGCCTGTATCCCTGTACCATCGAAGTCGGTGAAATTCGAGCGGCCCTTTATGGTTTGCCGCCATCATGTACCGCTCACTAGCAGTCTGTCGTGGCAAAGAACAGAAGAACTGCAAAATAGACAACTGTTTCGTCGTAAGTCGTGTCTGTCCCCTAAGGAGGTCGATAACAAACAGTAAGTTATAATTTTTATATATTACGTGTATCTATGAAAATAAAATAATATTATACCGTAAACGTAATAAAAATGTGCGTGAATAAACGAACGATTTTGTAAATTTATAATATATTTATAATTTATTATTCCACTCGTGGAAAAATCAGTCTGAATTTTTTGTACGAGTGTTTTTTCAAAACCAATAAACATTCAACGACGCAGTTTCTATAAAAAAAAAAGTCAAATTGATCGAAATACAGTTATTGGGTCAAAAGTATAGGTTATGGGAAAAGCTAGCGTGCACCCAAGGAAAAATGTTGAGAAATAAATTTGGCAGTCGACGTGTTCAGCGGAACGTGATAAGAAAAGAGAATCGAAAATTACAGGTATTGCAAGGAGAAAGAAAAATCAACTCGATAAAGAATAGCAAGTTGCGTCGGGTTAGACGTTTCAGTCAGCGTTTGCGAGGTCGGAAGTAAGCAAACAGCTCTGGGCGAAATTTTATTTGAAATGAAAATAAAAAGCAGCCATTTGAAATGCAATAGTATTTCAGTCTCTTATTTCCCGCGACATTATTGAGAAGTAACCGACGTATCGATTTATTTGAAATAATAAGTAGTTTCGTGAAATAACATTGTTATTTGTAGTGACAGGTATTTTAAACGAGTTTCGAAACAACATTGTCGACATTTACATAACGAATAAACATTTACTCCCCGTTTACAAATAGAAAGTTAATAATTTTTTAACAAAGTATATAAATATGCTAGAAAACGTTGGACGGGAACCTGTTGGACATCCTCCATATTCGTGATTTGTATAAACCATTACCACATCGTATATTTGAGGTTATAAATACGTGTGATGGACGATAGAGATACAAACGATGGATAATGTGTATTTTTATTACATCGATTTCTTCGCTTCCGAGAATTATTACCATTGCGTATTTCGAAAGGTTGCAAAACACGTTGAATATTTCCAAGAGCATTTTATTATTTCAAATACTGGGTCGTTATTTTAAAAAATATTTCATGAAATGATACAACGTGACATAGTTTCAAAAATCCAAAAATCGTCATCTAACACTCTATATTTCTTTCTCCGTACAGTATCTTAGTTTGTGCGTGAAATTATTTTTGTATTTGAATTACAAAATTGAATCTGTCGGTTAGTTCAAAAACGGTATAAGAAACGAATTAAAAATAATAATACATTCACTAGGACATCGTGTAAAAAAAACAAAACAATTGTTAAAATATCATAATCTTCTCGACGATTCGGGCATTTATTTCCATTAAAGTTAAACGTGTTTGCCCGATACAGTAATGCTCGCTTAAGTTTAATCGGAGGTTGACGTTGAAACGATCGCAGAGCAGGTAGTGATTTTATTCGCTCGAGTTGGAATTTGCTTCCAGGAATTGTCTCGAGCTCGAGTCTCGAGGTCCTCAACGAGGAAATAGAATAAACACGGGCAAAGTGAGCGAGAAAAAAGTAGTGTGCGAGGTGGGGGATGCTCGATCTCGTACATTTCTAAGGAATACTGCACGCCCTATGTTAAATCGTTCGATCACAGAAATTACAATTTTTCATTTTTCACTTTATCCCTGTAATAACGGTATCGTTGGATCAGTGAAGTTCTTTCGATAAAAACGAGATCGGACACGACGTAAATCAGACGATCTTTGTTAACAATGAATTTAAATATACCAGATATGAAAATTAATAGAGCGATAGAAAAATTTTTCCAATTTATACCGTGTTCGGATTCATTTTGGTCGAGAAAGCCTCAACGATCTGTCGACACCGTTATTACAAAGATAAAGTGGAAAATATAGAAATTTCAATGTTTGTAATTGAACGATTTATTCTAACGCGTGCAGCGCTCCTTTGAATCACTCGAGCTCGATCGCCGCTGCTTGGCACGCTATTTATTTCTCGCTTACTCTTGCTATATCTATTCACCGTGTTTGTTCATAGGATCGATTACGTTCGAGATACAGATGGGAGAATAGTGTGAAATTTAGGCGAGACGACTCTATCGAAATTTAAACGAGCGTTACCGTATGTGTAAACGTTTTCGATCTCGAGCTTCCGTTCACTTTCTCCGCAGTAACGTAAACAAGAGAAGAAAAAATCAAAAGCGTGAGAAATGTCGTTACCCTACACTCGGTCGAACTATACGAGTCAACCGATGCGAAGAAAGACATGTGATCGATGCACGGGTAAGACAAGATCAAACTGATAGTCTGTCTTCGCACGAATTCCACACGAACGTTTGTTTTTTTTTTTTACCGACTGGTCTCGCTGCTTGCCGACGGTTACGATTTTGTCGTCCGAAAGGGGGACTGTATCGTTTAATCCGCTGGGAAGCACGCGCATCGAGGGGGGAGGGGGGTTAGTTTGTCGCGTCACGATCCAGCGGCAGCCAGTTAACCAGGGAAACCCGAAACGCGAAAGAGGAGAGGATAACGGGTAACGAGCTAACGAGTCGTTAAAGCCAGAAAATAAGGGCGTAACGAGATAAACGACGAGACGATCCTCGGCTGGAGTGAACGGGGAAAGGACACCCGGGGCTAAGAGCTATATATTTTTCCACGTTTTCTCGCACCGCGCACGATTGGCCTAAGCGTTTTCTGCGCTTCGTTTAACCACGCTTGTACCACGGAATAATTATTGCGGACGAATACGAGGAGATTCGTCGGCCGAAATCGCGTACCGAATGGGGGAGCAACGTTCTCGACTCGATCGCTCGAATTCGCTCGCACGGGATTTACTACGACGCGCTCGAAAATTCTCGACGAGTCGCGAACGTTTCTTCGGTATCATCACGGGAGGAAATGGTTTATTTATGTACCTCTGGGAATTCCGATTAAAACGATCAATCTCCTAGCCTAGTCTTCCTTCGCCCTGGTGCTGATCTCCTTGTGCTTCTGTGCTTCAAAGATGACTCTGTCTCGGTATCCATGAACCCCACCGTCCTTACTATTTTCCGATCGCTACGCAATTTCTCCGATGACGAAACGAGCCAACGACGGTTCGAATAATTTGTAGGGAAGTACTGGAATCACGAACGGACGCGTTGCTACTAGGGTTGGGACTATTCAAATAATTTAATATTCGAAAAATCGAGTACCCGAATGGATTCGAGTACTCAAGGGCCGTTAATTTCGTACTCGAGTACCGGTATTTCAGCGTTCTAATGCCGTTATTCGAGTGCCCGAGTATCGGTATTCCATCATGTGGAGATTCGAGTGCTCGAGTACCGGTATTCCACCATTTTGGAGATTCAAGTGCCCAAGTACTACTGGTATTTTAACACTTGAAGTATCGAGTGCTCGAGTACTGGTATTCCACCATTTGGAGATTCAAGTGCTCGAGTATCGAACGAAAAGAAAGTACAAAAGAGAACGACGAGTTCGAATGCTTTGATTTGTAATCCACGTTGTATTATTTCAAATATTACGAATATATACTCGACAAATGTACGAAATATTCGAATAGAAAAAAATTCGGCAAGTGGTCCCAAGCCTAGTTGACGGGGGGACGTTGAAATCTTTCGAACTGATTCGTAAGATTCGCATCGAAATGAACGTTATTGAATTTTCAGTTAGCGTTTTTAGAGGGCTATTCTCGGGTTTGAAAATCGGCGCGTTTGGTGTCGATTGACGGACACGTTCAATTACCCGCAACGCAGCGGTTACGACTAACGAGCTGGGGGGTTGGGCAGTAATCGAGTTGGTGCTTCCAGACTTTGAAAGCCGATGATGCTACCTTCGAAAGCTTAATGGAAGCCGGTGCACGTTTCGTGGCTCGCGTCCCTTCGAATCGCGAAACTTTGTCTCGCTCAGTTACCGACACCGAGTCTGTCACCAACATGCACCGTTTCTAACTTGGATCTCGAAGGCTGTCGTTAACGCGTTCGAACGCGAAGGTTCGTTCGCACGAACGTGTACGTATAATCGACTCCGAGACTATGCGAAAAGTGTAATACTTGAGTACTTTGTAGGTACTAAAATACTGCAAGTGCGAATTTTCGAGTACTGTTATTCGAGTACTCGAGTTCCTTTTTTGTAGTTCATTAACTCGGGTTTGAGCGATCAAGTACTCGAATGGTACTTGAGTTGTATTCGAATACGGAAAAATTCAAGTAGATCCAGTTCTACTTTCGTCGCGATTTAATTGTTTCGCGCGCGCGCGCGTATCGGAGAAACTCGTCGCCGGCGATCATGATCCTTTGTCCACGAATCCAGATCACGAATCCCCGCGCCATAATCTGAGAGTCTGCGTGTGTGTGCACGGTGTAATGGTGTAATAACGCAGGACACGCGGACGAAGCACCAATTCAAGCAAAACACCTACAACAGCCCTACGTTCTGTGACCACTGCGGTAGTCTTCTCTATGGTGTCATCCACCAGGGCATGAAGTGCCAAGGTATCATATTAAAAACAAAGAAAACGAAAAAAAAAAACGAGAACACGCAACCAGTCACACGCACACAGACACACGAAAAGAAAAAGGACACAGACACTGTCGCACATATTGTTATTCGTACAAGTTTGTTTTCTTGGCCCACCGTTTGTTTGTGGTGTTGCTTTGTCTTCGTTCTTACTCCTCTAATCTTCTTCGTGTTCTTCTAATACTTGTTCTCCTTCTTCTTACTACGTATTTTTCTACTATTTATCTCCATCCACCTTTTCTGTAAATATACTTTCGCGAAGCTTGCCTCTACTCGCTAACGTTTGCCATTCCCGCGCATATACGATTACCTGGGTGAACACGTGAATACTCGCAAGTACGATCGAGAATGGAGGTAGAATTTTAAACGTTTCCGATAAGGAAGCTAGTAAGTCCCGTGCGGAATCCGTTCGGTTTCGTTTACTCGTCGTTTGCACCGAACGCGCATCGGCGTTTGTCGCACGGACCGCACTGGTCGTACGAGACCTTGTAAACAGCTGTTAAGCGCCGAAAAGGTCGAGCGTTTGCGGTCGCGAGTTGAAATATACTTGGCAGAAGTAAGTATTCAGTGAGCTCGAGAATAATTCGAATTAAATGTGTTATTTAACGACGGAAAATACGATTCCACGTAAATAAACCGGCGACTAAATTGCTCGCGAGAGGTTTTAGGTTTTCAGGTGTAATTATACCGAAGGAGACCTAAACACCGCGGTCGTAAACGTTTTATATAAATAAACGTAACGAAGCTCGAGAAGGTACTTTTCATTCTCATTATTTTCGTAATCGCTCGAGAGAGTCTTTGACTACTCGGTTCGTGCGTCGCTCGACCTCAAACTGTTACGACCAATAGAATACACGTGCCTGAACGCTTACCGACCGCAAAGGGTTAGGCCAATTCAATAAGCCCTCGTGACTCCAACCACCATCGTACTTTCGAGTTCCACGTAGGTGTCGCAAAGTCGTCAAATTGACTCTCGTCGGTAACATCAGCGACAGAAAATGCCGCTTTTGCTGGAAACACACAAGAGGATAGCGACCAAACAGCGACTCTTCTTGTTCTTTCTTCGCTCTCCGCGCGCACGATGACGTGTCGTTGGCCGCAATATTTCTGTGAGTTGTGCTTGCATCGAGTGTGGCCCGCGAGAGGCTTTTTCGTTCTGATCCTCGTTCAGTGTCAAGCAGAGATCGCTGTGTATCGATGTATTACGCATTGTTCACACACACTCATATTTATGTGCGCACAGAAACGTGTACCTATTTACTTTTTCCGATACAGGGAAAAAAATGTCAGAGGAGAAGAGTTAGAGAGACGGGACGAAGTCTGCGAGCCGGGCGAACGTTTTGTTTACATTGCGTGTTGCGCGCCGCGTGTTTCTCGACCGAATAACTGGTAAGGTCAGTGATTCTTAACTGCCGTGCCGTGAAGCAGGCTAATATTTACTTTATATAATTCTTGGAGTTGTTTCTAGAGTTTATGGAACACTTAGTCGTAACGAACCATTTATTGTCCAACTTTTTCAACAGTACTTACATTCAGTTAAAGAGGAATGTACAGAATATTCACAATAGTTATACAAGAGTTGCGAGTAATACAAAAATTTATAATAGCATTTATTACCAAGTTGAAACAACTTTTTGAAAATCGAAAGCTCCGACGATTCGGTTGTATTGAAACAGACACTGGACGAGTATTTGTTAATAAACTCGCTAATTGTTATAAACTGTGCACGGATAAATTAATTTAGATTTGTACAAAAAGATTGAAAAAATTGCACAAGATGGCCAATTGGTGAATGTGAATTAATACTTTTTGAAAGTGTGCGGATATTTTCCACTAATACGATTTACTCGAGCAAAGATACACAAAGACTCGTGAAATGACCCGACAGATTAAGAATTTTCTTCCGAATTGTGTCATGAGTCTAAAAAGGTTAAGAACCACTGAAATAGGATTTTACGCGAGTAAAAAAACGTTCGTCGAGCTCCGACCTAAGGAAACAACGAAGCTGATCTTCTCTCTCGCTCTCCCCCCTCTCCCTCTCTCTCTTGTGCTAGCGGTGACGAGTCTAGCGATGGGAATCGGACGTTGTCGAGCGTTTTCAGTTTCCATCGTACGATTTCCGACGGGAAAAAGACGAATTTAAGAGTTCTTTCGGTCTCGAAGGATATCCGGCACTTTGCAACAACGATCCTCGTCGAATGCCCATCGCTAGACGGATCTCGTTTTTTTTTTACCAACACTTTCTCCATCACCCGTCTCTTCTTTTCTCGAATTCGATGTATGCGCGTGAGACGTTATTCCTTTCTACTCGTACATTTTGACCTCTGTTCCTCGTTCGCCTTCTATATCGTGTGTGCACAAACATATAATCCGTTAGTGTTCGCGCAGCCGTGTGTACATACACGATTATTTAGCTTGGCCTCTGGATGACGAAGCTTGAAACTTTCAGTTACTTTTCGCGATACTGTCACCCTCTCCACGTTAGTCAAAGTTTCTCGACTAGGAGCGCCGTATAGCGGAGCGTTTAGAAACTTCGCGATAGAAATCCAAAGCAATTGGCTGCGGCGATCTCGCGATACTAGATATTTCCATAGAAACGGAACATAGCTGAGACAAGCACGGCATTATCGACTAGATTAGACGATAGAAAAGAAAAGCTTCAACACGGCCATGATGAGTATCCGCGGATCAAGAAGCGTTCATTGTGTCTCGATCCTCCGAAATGTAAATAGTTCTTCTGCTTTCTTTGCACGGTTTGACCCATGTTCTCTGTGTCCCTCCGCTTCTACGTGTCTATCGACGAATCTTTCCTGCACTGCATTTACAGTTTTTATTTATTCTATGTCAAGTATCACCGTAAACGATTCTGCAGCGCACGCGTGCAATTATCAGCGTGAATTTATCATCCGTCGGGTACGCGCATCTTTCCTTTACGAAAGTACGTTAATTTATAAACCAGCAGCTCCACGAGTATCGCAAGACCCATTAGTGCAGCCTCGCGCGACACTTTCTAGATTTTGTCCGAGCAATTTTTGTCTAATCCCGTCGACATTTTTATCGCTCGAAAACCCGAACGGTCGATTGGTCGGTTTTGTTTTTTTTTCTTTTTCCATCGTCCCGAACTGTGCATCGTTTAATGTGCACTTTTAATCAGGCGCGAAGGTTTCGCGTGGCGTACGCCATAATGCGCTGTCCCGCATAAAACAATTTTTCTAAAAATATGATCGAAATTTTGCAACTTTAATTTTCTTTAAAAATATTCCCTACCTTTATTTGTGTGCGAACTACTCCATTTTTTATGGTATTCTCGAGAAGTGTCATTATTTTAAAAAACAGTTTATACGAGATTCTTAGAAGTAAACGTATTACAATAAAAATTAAAAAAAAAAATAAAAACGTAACGCTGTGTTTTATAATATGTATAATTCAGTATAAATAGTACTAAGCATGGAAGCTACATGATTTTGAAAAAAATGTACTTTTACAAATATTTAGCACTAGGTCATTTGTTACAATATATTCAATTTTTATAACCGTTTGACCGCAAGATTATTAGCCCGATGTTGATGGATACTGTTTCGGCACACTTTTTAAAGCAGACTTTCGACTGTATTATTTGAAATACAGTAATCTCCGGATAACCGAAACGAAATTATCAGTGCGAGTAAAATGTGTAATTGATCCACTGTTGAAAATAAAAATGTCAATTTTTATTACAGCATCTTCCTTAACGAGAATACTATCGATAGATTGGCGAAATTCTCCCGATGAAAATGAATACAAACACGACCACATTCGGACTTATTTTAATTATACGCGATCAAATATTTGCAAAAATGAGTGGAACAACACTCGATAAAAAATAATCCGAACGAGATCGTGTTTGGACTCGTTTTAATCGGACTAATCCCGCTGATCTGGAGGTAACGGTTTCACAAAGGTACGATAAACGATATCAAAATTATTTTCACCAATTCGATGTCGATCGACATTGATGGCTCGATTTCCTTTCATTTATTCGGGGATTACTTTTCCTTTTGCAAAAAAAACTTGTCCGTAAAGAAATTTAGTATTTTCATCGTCCTCCGTGTGAATTTCATCGAGCGACGCGCGAACGAGCCACGGGGACACGGTTACGGTAAAAGATCCGTCCAGACGAAGAAGAGTTAGGGTCACGGATAGCGAGCAAGATGGAACACCCACGGCGATGCCACGAGTGCCGGAGTGGGGCGGAGCGGGGATAGGGAGGGATCGCGGGAGGGAGCCGAGCGAGTGCATTGGGTTGGAAAAAGAGTACCGTGGAAATTAATTAAACGCTCGAGTCCGCGGGCCGGAAGAAAAGGCTGGAAAATTGAGGCGAAAGGAGCGCGTTAGCGTCCCCCCTCCAGCTGTCTCTCGTCCCTCTCGTCCCTCTCTTTCGCGCCGCCTCGCTTTCTTCCGTTGTGCTTCGCAAAGGAACCTAAGAAAGAGTCGAGAGCGGCCAAGTATCGAATTCAATTCCGAGAACCGAGAGCGACTTCATCGGGGTCCGAGAAAACGACGCCGTGCTTCTCGGAACCATCCAGCAACGATGCGGCTGTCTTAGTCCTCCCGTTCCGGCAAATGGATTTGCCCCGCGAGGGAACATTATTTCCTTCCGCTCAACTCGACGGACCGGAACACTTTTTTGTCGAAAGCTTCTCTGACATTTTTCTACCGAACACAATTCGTTCGGTAATCTGTTTAAGAAGGGAGGGCTGTTCTCGTGCCTCGAGTGAAAGAAATTAATTTTTTTTTTCTTCCTTTCTATTCTTCAAGTTTTGGCTATCGAGGTACACCTTTAAAACAATCGAACTACGAAAAATTGATACGGACCGTACCGTAAACGAGACTCTGAATACGTTGTACATAATACACAATAATATTTCCGAATATGGATTACCTAGATATGTCGCAAACTTTGTTTTTTGCAATAACCTTTTAAGCTCGAAGTGATTGTTTTTTAAATTAAGTGAAACATAACCGCAGAAAATTTGATTTGTAAAGTAAGCTTCAATTTCAATAACTTTTGAAACAACACGGTGTTCGAGAACGAAAGTTATTAAAGGTATTAAAACTTTCGTATTCGGTGTGTTTGCGAAATAACCGTAATTTAAAAGTGTACCTTTGATATCTGAAACTGGAACAAAAATGGACTTTTTCTCCATCCGGGGCAAGATGAAATTGGAAAAACAATTGCAATTCCCGGACGAGGGAAATTGCAGAAGAATGTCTCATGCTCGTTCCTGTCCACGTCTCTCCTTTTTCCGGAGTCCTTTCGCTTTCTCTCGTCGATCGTTTCGGTTCCGTCGGTCTTGGAAATCGGTTCTTCTTGATCTCTGCGTACACCGGCGCCATCGTCGCTCTCCAATCCATTGCGTGATCTCGTCGTGAGCACGAGAGAGGGCGCTCGTAATCGTGGCTTCGAATTACAGTAATTCCTCGCCTAAACGTGAAACTTGTATTAGGAATTCGAGATCGGGTGTCGTCCACATCGTTGTTTGTACTTCTTCGCCTGACCGAACCTCAAAGCGGTGTGGGAGCTACCGATGCGAACTAAAAACATTTCTCGCGAGAATATCGTCAACGAATCGATGAGGATACAAAACCTCTGAAAGTTTTCAGGAATCTCGCTCGTTCCTCGGTGTTGTCGTTCGTTCGTTGTCCTCTGAGCGACCCCTTTGAGTTCGGACAGTCGTGAGTAAACAATTTCCAGCGTGCCTCGACTCGAGGTGACCGGCGGTCCCGATTCTCGATCCGTAAACAAGGAACTACTGTATCGATGAAAGCCACGGTTGCTGCTTTCGTCGGAGCTTTCGAAACGGGTCGCGTGAACGGTAGTTGCGGTCTGTAGCGGAGGAGAGGATTCGTTGGGTATCGATCGGCGCATCGCCGTCTCTGTCTCTCTCTCTACTCACTCTCTCTGTCTCTCTCTTTCTCTCTCTCGATCTTTGCCGTAGGATCAGACCACAATGAAGGACCGGGCTTCCCCGGGCCCCTGTTTCTTGTTCCCAGATGAGCACCGCACACAAATGGGAGGTTTTCACGTACCTGACGCCAACCTTCTGCGACCACTGCGGCTCGATGCTTCACGGTATCGCGCATCAGGGACTTAAGTGTTCAGGTAGTTAATAAATATTAAAAAAAATTTTTTAAAAATTAAAAAAAAAAAAAAAATAAAAATAATAAACCAAACAAACAAACTCAGTTCGCAATACATCTCTTCACCAAAACGGCTAGATATCTCGCACGCGTTTACCCTCACGTAGCCTCATCGAAGTAGGTAGCTCGTGCGCGTGCGCGCGCGCGTTCATTTGAATTCGGGAGAACACAGACGCGACGGATTCTTTTTTCTTACATTTTTTTCCACGTCGAGGCGTTGAAAGGAACAACCCATCTCTGTCTCGAATCCAGGTGAACCGACGACCATTTTGCGAATGCGAGTATTTCCACGAGAGCTCTTTCGTTCTCGATTCGTGACTCGTTCGGAATGCGCCACGCGGTCCAAGATCTAACCTAGCGACCGATCTTCGATTTTATGCTCGTCGCGCTTCGATGCTTCCCCAAATAATCGAACGGTTTCCGATACCACTCGATTTGACGTAATTACCTGCGGTATAGCAAGAAATTGGGAAACGTGTCGTGCGTAAAAGTCCTCCCTGGCCCCGTTCACATTGAGTATCTCCCAGCTTCTCCAGAGAAAACAATGGCCTCAAAAATGGCCATTCTTGGTACTCGTCGGAGAACAAATTTAAACAGAACGTGACGTCTGTACGTTCTCGAGGACCAGGGAACAATACTTATTCGACACAGGTAAAATACACTGCTTGGGTACACGTTGGAATCCGTATCTTGTTACGTTAAACATTATTTTTACGACGAGTATCAAATATGGTCTTTCTTGGTACTCGTCGTAGAACAAATTTGTACGTAACAAATAATAGTTATCCAGCATAGGCGCAAAGTACACTGTTTGAGTACACAATGGAATCGTGTTATATCAAATTTTATCTTTACGACGAATACTAAAAATGGCAATTTTTGGTACTCGTTGTAGAGCAAATTTGTATATAACAAATAATAGTTATCTAGCACAGGCAAAGCACACTGCTTGAAAATATATCGAAATCTATATCTAGTTACATGAAACTTTATTCTTACAATGAATACCAAAAATGGCTATTCTTGGTATATAAAAAATAATAGTTATCCAGCATAGGCAAAGTACACCGAGTACGCGATGGAATCTGTGCCGTATCGTGTCAAATTTTATTTTTGCGACGAGTACCAAAAAAGGCTATTTCTACCCTCCGAAACAAGCGAGTACCAATACTGTACGCTGGTCTCGTTTCGACATTCATTAACGCGATCGACGATTCGAAGTGACGTCCATCTCCGACGAATCGATAGGAACGCGTGAACTGATCGACTATAAAAAGGACTGTTGGGTTTCAAGCCGGAAACCATGACTCGGATCTCGATGAGAGGTTTCGTCGTCGAATAAAATCGAGTTATGCGGCTTTAATCGGCGTTTAGGCGGCAGTGCTCGTCGCATCCGGAGAAAGACGAACCGTTTGTTATTATTATTGTACGTGCAGAGACCCGTTGGGAATAGTAAACGGAAAATACGTAGCGGGCACGACCTTTCGCGTATATTCCCTGCTCGTTTTACTCTTCTTCCTCAGCGTCTTCCGAGCTCGTAATCGTTCACCCCGATACACTCGAAAGAAAGGCTCCGCGATGGAACCTTTCTTTCCTGTCTCAAACTCCGTCCTTTCGTTTTCCGTACGCGTCACAGTCTGCGCTTTTCGAGGTACAATAGTCACGTTGACTGTACACTCGGTCACATGAATCCGTCTCATCTCGGCTCAGTTCACGCGACCTCCTCTCCTTCATGGCACGCTTCTCGGTCTCGAGATTCTTTTGCAGATGTTTTCACACGGTTTCGCGTCGAGACGCTTATCGCGATAAACATGCCATCGACTGTCGAGAGTTTGGTCGTTCACGTTTTAAAAAAAGATTATTTTTCGTAAAAAGTGAAAGAATTAGCAGAAAATAGGAGAAACGTGATCCGAAAATCGATCGGTGCAGAAATGTTTTAGGTAACTCGAAACTGTGTTCAATCGATTGTTATTCGGCGTTCTGATTTTCCAAAAATTTCGTTTACGATAGCGTTAGCGCGTCATTTTCACTCCGCACAGTCGTAACATTGTCTTGAAAATGTCACGAAAAATCAAACTCGATTGATTTCGCAGCATTGAAATTGCGATACAGATTGGAACGTCGAGACTTTCGGTTTTTACAGTGGCAAACGTAGTATTTATCTTTGCAACAATAAAAGTCGAGACATAATATTACGTAACACGCACCTACGACGCTTAATGGCTGCGCGGGATCGTTATGCCACTAATCGCACAACGGAGCGACTCTAACCTTTCAAAATAACTTACGTACGATATGTTCCATGAGACAACGAAGTACATAATTTTGAACAAACCACAAAACTGCGGTAAAGTCGTATTGGCAAAAAACTATTCTCCAAATGCATACAAATATGATAGAATTTCATTTGACCTACGATATATAGTATCGATACAGTAACTCTGTTTGCACATCGAACTTTATCGTCTCACGGAACGTTCTATGGACGCAACAAGTCGCACGAATCGGTATAGAATGACGACGCTCCGTCGACTCAAAGTTTAAAGCCTTACCTTGTAGTATCGATTACAAGCCAAACGCGATAAATACCGGTCGTACTCGTGGTGCATCAGTTTTCAGTTCCTGCGACAGATAAACGTATCGCGTATGTTGCTGACAGTTTCATAACGCTTTTCATAGTTCCATATTAGAATTTACCTAGAAAAGTCTTCCATGGTACACCAAAGACGGTCGATCGAATCTGTGTGGAAACGTCTAGTAAACCTCAACCGTGTACGAACCGCTTTAGATTCTTTCGACGAATGAAACACGCCCCGTCGTGCGATCGGCGACGTAATGTCTCCGCGCATCCACGTCGCGCAGCTGTGGAGCGCCACTGGGCACAAATTCGAGAAACCTGCTGCGAAGAGAAATTGCGAAGCTAGTCACTCGCCCCTAAGATCGAACGAATTTACATCAACGCGGTTTACTAACGTTCTCCTTGCAGTTCAAATTATATCGTTCTTTGTAAACACCCTTCGAACGTTCTACACAACTCCGATTTCTCGGTTCTCCTCTGAACAATTCTCGTTAAATTTCCCCATAAATGGCTCGAACTTCGTCGATTCACGACTTGGTGCGAAACAACGTGCTCGCATATCGCCGATCGCGCAACAGTAGCGTTCGTCGCGCGACACAGAAAACATCTCCGACATCGAGAGCAAGGTAATTCGTTATCCTTCGACGAATCGAAGGAACTCCTAAACAACGTCGTTTCGTCGACGCAAGACCCCCAACTACCCCGCGTGCTCTTCTATGCAGTTTCAACGTTTCCGCACGCGTTCCTTTTTCCCTTAGTTATTTGGCTTGCCTCTTTGCAAGAGAAAACGCTAGCTCGTTCTTTGGTCGCCGGTAACGGTAACGCTGCACCCCACGAAAATACGCTGCAAACCACGTCCATTTCGAAGGAGAAAGGGCACTCACTACTTTGTTGTATCACTTCGTTTTTTCGCCTATTAGCTCCTCGCTTGTTACTCACCGTTGCTCTGTTCATATTCTACCGCACTTCCAGGAACCCGCCGCCGTTTTGTACATATAAATATATACATATATAGAAGGTATTTCTTTTCTTTTTTTTTTTGGATGTACATACTACACGTTCCCGGGATGTACAATTAGATTTGTACGTGTAATACGTAATTGTTGTGCCGTGCATGCTCGTAATGATTATCGTACATGTAGATCTGCCCCCCCCCCCCTCCACTCGTTAGCGATTAAACGCGAACGCAATACTATACTACCCCTACTTGGCCGTCATGTGACTTTTTTCATTGCATTACTGTTTACGAATTGCCTTCACCTGCGTGCGACAAATTATACGTATTACCTGCAACGTTAGATTTGACTTGACTGTATGTGTACGTGTATATACACCCGCGTGTCTCGGAACCGCCCACCGTTCGATGGTATCCCGTTTGCAATCACTCCCTGTTGATTTTTTTTTAACGATGTTTCATATACGCGCGACTGAACAGACTTTTTTCACTCGATCTTGCGGTAATTCTCTTCTCAATGAAAATTTCCGGATTCTTCTTTCTTTTTGTCGTCAACTATTGATTGTCGATCGTAGTTTACCGTAGTCACTTCTCCCTGTTGTTATTCATCTCTAATCGACAAGGGGGTCCCCCAGCTGTTTCACCAGAAATTTCGATGATTTTTGGTGGGGAGAATTTGAAAATTAAACGATGACATTTTGTAAAATATTGTGTTCCAATGGGCATTTTAGGTAAACAATTAAAATGAACAATTAAATTTAAATGTTCCTTCTCAGAATCCTATCAATTTTTGTATCGTATAATTACATTTTGTACGATTTTATTCGAGGAATATTTAACCTCTGTTTCAAAATATACAAATGAATAATTTAGCAGACCTATTAAGAAATATTTTGAAACTTCTACATTCGAATGTGTTCCATTGTACAGCAATGTATGTACGAGTACAGTATATTCATTTTTACAGTTGGAAGGATGATATACATTATATATTAAAAACATGCTACACTATTTTTAAATAAGTCTATTAAATTATTAGTTTCATTTGTAGAAGTTTGAACAGAGATTGGAAACTTGTCGAAAGAAATCGGAAAAATTTAATTCTTCGAAATACAACCGAGACATTTTCATGGAAATCGATTAAGTTTCATGACTTTTATAATAATAAAAAAATACCCATTAAAAGGAAATATTCTACACGTCACCATCGGACCATTAAATATCGTTAAAATCTTCGTTCGGATAACCTGTGGGGTCCCCTTGCGAAAAGTAGGGGGCGTTGTTGACCGATTAGAAATTATCTTTTTTTTTTTTTTTAATAACAAAGAGTATCGCAACTCTGCTATAGTCGAATGGACGGTTTGCTCGTACGGTCGACAATTCCCCCTGGATTTTGACAAATTTCGTTGTTCTGTGATTTAAGCACGAACCCTTGACACGCCGGAGCATGGTTTTCGAACGGTTATTCGTTGACTCTCGCGCGTATGCACTTTCGACTGCAGCCGCGAGTAAGCGTCTCGATTTGTTCTTGAAGAAAAAAAAAATATATATATACAAATATATATATAAATATAAATATATACATAAATATAAATATATAAATATATATATATATAAATATATGTATAAATATATGTATAAATATATATATATATATATGTGTGTGTGAGATTACTGTCTTGAAAAAATTCTGAAAACAATAAAGAATGCCAAAGAGAGAAATAGACGGTCGGCAGCTGCAGTTTCGATAGCGAACGAAACGCGTAAAGTACCGCGCCTGTCCTGCACCCACCCCGCTGCTCGAAACATGACATTGAAAGAGAAAAGTGGCAGCTAAATAAGGTCTGGCTGCTAAATGCTGATGCCGGCGAACGTCGAACGATGATGATAATCGATCCTGATCTAATGACGTAGCATGCGACATGAACGTACACAAACGATGCGAGGAGAGCGTCCCGAATCTCTGCGGATGCGACCATACGGAGAGACGTGGTCGCATAGACTTGCACATCACGTGTACCGGAAGCGTGCTCACCGTCGAAGGTAAGTGAGCCTTGAATTTCAATTTATCTATTACGCAGAGTGTACCGAAAATTTTGAAAATTGAAAGAAAATTTTTTTTTTTTTTTTTAAAATTCACTATGAAGTAGTTTGCAACGTGTCATCTAGGTAGTTTCATGAATACTAAATTTAAAAGCTGGTTGTAACAAGAATAACATAATATTACACTTAATATCGATAACAAATTTTTTTGGACAGTTATTTTCAAGAAAGTCGACTATAAAGTTTATAACGTATCATCTCGGTAGTTTTACGGATACTAAATTTAAAAAGTAGTTGTAATAAAAATAACAAATAATATTACACTTGCAAGGGACATTTACAAGTGTAAATCGCGGATTTTAATAAAACTTACATATAATATAGTTTTTGGA
Source organism: Ptiloglossa arizonensis (assembly GCF_051014685.1). Classification (NCBI taxonomy): domain Eukaryota; kingdom Metazoa; phylum Arthropoda; class Insecta; order Hymenoptera; family Colletidae; genus Ptiloglossa; species Ptiloglossa arizonensis. The sequence continues at coordinate 27,779,435 of NC_135052.1, read as the reverse complement.
AAAATATTTGACACGTATTTTCTTTTTATCTGGTACTATCAATCTCTAGGGAACCAAAAATTCACGTTCCGCATTGAAACTGATTTTATTCTACCAATGCTAACTTTTATTGAAAAGATTAAACTTTCTTCTTTCTCGTTACCATTCGATTACGAAAAGAAGGCATAGCGTGTTTACACCTTTGTTCCTCCCGCGATTGCGAGCAAGAATCGCCATTAGCTGAGTGAGAATGAATTCGTAGCAAGATGCATTGGCGTAGACTCTCAATAGAGCATCAAACATTCATAAACACAAAGATATGTTCACGATTTAGTGGCTACCACTGATTGGATAAGATGCTCGTAAAGAAAAAATGAATACAATTTAATTCGCGTAATAATCGTTAATATTTTGAAAATTATTTGTAGCGAAAAGAACTAATTTGTATTTATTAAAAATAATATAACTCCGCTTGAACTCGTTTCAATCGAGATAAACTCTATACAATAATAATTTACACAAAAACAAGTGACGTTAGTATTAAAATAAGTATAACTTTTATAATTTCTAATGTAAGAAAATGTAAAGGTTATGCTTGTTTTAAATTTAAACTCGTTTTTGTGTAAATTGTAATTATATAGAATTTATCCAGATAGAAATGAGTACAAGCGTAGTTACATTATTTTTAATAAATACAAATTAGTTCATTTGTATTTATCGTCGCGATAAATAATTTTCAAAATATTAACGATTATTACGCATAGTAAATTGTATACATTTTTTCATTACGAGAAACTTATCGAATCAGTGATAAGTATTTAAACAGGAACGAAATCATTCTGTTTCATAATAGCTAACATTTGGTTAGAAGGCTACGCCAATGACGCAGTATTCTTCCACTAGGTCTCGCTACGGTCGCTATTGGTCTAGACAATGGACTATGGTAGCATAGCTAACTCACTATGCCTTCTTTTCGTAATCGAATGGTACCTTAACGTATAATCGCGCCAAAGTTGGAACGCGTTACAAGCAATGAGGCAAAGTTCGACAGAACCGTATAAACATTATTACGAAAATGCAATAATAACCTAAACGTCACGAACCAGGACCATGATTATTTATAGTTCGGGATAATCCATTCTGTCCCCGTACAAGCTTCCAACTTTATCGGGCGTGCACGAGTACGAAATAGGATTTAGTTTCTCGCCACTAACCCGCGATAATTGTTATTAAAAATATCCCGGTATCGATTTATCGAGTTTCCCGTAAAACGTTTCTCAAGTGCCGCGAGAAAGATTATCGTAAAAGAGGGCCTCGAGGAACGCGAGATCTTTTATTATTAGACGGTTATTATCAGCCGAATCGCGCTTCTTCCGATTCATGGTCGCCACGATAAACGAGGTTGGTTATTATCCGCGAGGAAATCTCTCTGTTTCTCTTCTCGTGCGCCGAACAAACAGGATCGTTTGTTTTCGCTTGAAAGCGGGGATTGCAAGTGTAGCGACTTTTTTAGTTACCAAAAATAAATGTTATTAAATATATAATATAAACATTGTACAAATCTATCTATAAAATACATATTTAGACATTTGTTTTTTCTACTTTACCTTTTTTTTTAACGAGATTAGAACGTCACTTTGCGTTTCTTAATTGTAACGTTTAAAATTTCACTCTGCTCACTGGAAAGAGTATGTAAAACCCGTGGTAAAAAGACTGTAAAACAATATGGATTGAAAAACGGTATTATGTCCACTACTGTATATTGGTACATTATTTTTTGTTTATATAATTTTAATTTTATAGTCAAATATAACATTGTCTATAGCGAATATATTAATTGGACACGTTAAACAAAAAATAGTCTACAGAAATTGTATAAGTGTGTCAGTTTATGTCTAATCGAATAAAGGCTCGAAATGTAATATTTCAACATCCAAGAAACAAAAACAAAAAAAAAGAAAAACAATGGCTGATAAAAAAAGAAAATACTCGAGCCAGTAAATTTTATTCCCATGTATGTTTCTTTTTAATAAATTAGTGTTAAATCGGAAGATCGGTTGCAATCCCTAGAACGCGAGAAATTCTGTTTATTCGATTCCAGTGAAGCAAGGGCGGAACCTCATTCCAATGGATCCGAACGGTTTGTCGGACCCCTACGTCAAGCTGAAGTTAATCCCGGATTCGGACAACGTGAAGAAGAAAACAAAGACAATCAAGGCCTCCTTAAACCCCGAATGGAACGAGACAATCATTTTGTAAGTGGCGTGTTATCTTACGAAGTTTGTCGGTGTGCTTACGACCGTTGCTCACGTTGTTCGCTTTGACGTTCTGAGCGCTTACAAGAACAGTAGTGACGTCATAACTCGTACTCGCCACCGCTTGCTCGGTCGAGACAGGCTGGCAAAAGGGCGAGCTCTTGCAACGGTTTTTTCGCTTAAATTTAAACGTATTTTTCCTTTGTTAGAAAAATTCTAATATACAGGGTGGATCGTTTAAATAGGAACACTTAAAATCCGTTATTTATGGTTCTGTGAAAAAGTTTTTGGAACAAAGTTGCACCGTTTAAAGGAACATGTGTAACCGTCGCGTTATTACTTTTCCAGTCATTTTTCTCACAACGGAAATATTCGCGCGAGTGTTCCTATTTAATTGGTTCACCCCGTATAAATTCCAAGCGTAGCAATGCTCGCTTAAATTTCAATAGAATCGTCTCGCCTAAATTTCAACGACCTATCTTCACTGTTCCCCCACTATTCATTGTCTCGAGCTGAACGTAATCCGATCCTACGAACACAGACGTTGAATAGATATAGCAAGAATAAGCGAGACACGAATAATGTGCCAAGCAGCGCGATGAAGCTCGAGCACTTCAAAGAAACGCTGCACGCGTTAAGATGAATCGTCGAAATACAAAAATGTAAATTTTTACGTTTTCCATTTTATCTTGTTAATAACGATGTCGACAGATCGGTGAGATTCTCCCGATCAAAATGAGTCCAAACACGGCATAAATTGGAGAAATTTTATTACCATTCTATTATTTTCACTAATCAAGATATTTAAATTCGTTACGAATAAAGTTCATCCGATTTACATCGTGTTTGGACTCGTTTTGATCGGGAGAACTTCACCTATCTATTGATACAATTATTACAAAAGTAAAGTGAAATATGAAAAATCGAACTTTTCTAATTGGATGATGATTCATCGCAACGCGTGCGGCGTTCCTTTGAAACGCTCGAGACCGACCATCCCTACTCTGTACTACTTTTTCTTCTCGCTTACTTTGCCTATGTATATTCTCTTTCCTCGTCGAGGACCTCGAGACTCGAGCTCGAGACAATTCCTGGAATAAAATGGTTATACCTCCTTCGCTCAGACAGACAGAATATTACTTTATTCAGAATATTACTTTAGACAGAATTATATTATATTCCACGTATGCTTATTTATTCTTTCTTAAGGAAAAGAATAAAACATAAATTAAACTACATTGCACAATTGTTATAAAATCGAGCTGGTATTATTTTTTTTTTCTACTTCACAATTGATTCAGAATTGCTCACAGCCCTCGAAACGAACGACTCCGCGTACGTGTATTGATAAATGTAAACACTTGGCTCGTCTTCCACGAGTTTGGACAGTGATTCGTCCTTTCAGCGACCTGAAGCCAGAGGACAAAGACCGACGGCTCTTGATCGAGGTCTGGGATTGGGATCGAACGTCCAGAAACGATTTTATGGGCTCCCTCTCTTTCGGTATATCGGAGCTGATGAAAGCGCCGGCCAGTGGATGGTTCAAGCTCCTCACGCAGGAAGAAGGGGAGTATTACAATGTACCTGTACCGGAAGAGGGTGTGGACCTTGCCGAATTGAAAATGAAGATGAGAGTACGTGGCTTCGAACGGTGATTTACATTCATTCGCACGTTGTTCTAACTAAAGGAATTTTATTTTCCAGAAGACTTCGGTCACGAAAAAGCCAACACCCACTCAAGACAAAGAGGTTCCGCACAACATGGGCAAGAGCGATTTAATCAGAGCGAGCGATTTCAATTTCCTCATGGTGCTGGGCAAGGGCAGCTTCGGCAAAGTCAGTCGCCATTTTGTTCGAACGATAAAGCCTGATCGGTACCATCGGTTCTAGAGATGCTACGATCGACCCACGGAGTACAATGCCTGGGTCAAAAGTGACCCGTACCAGTAGATTCGAAACTTATCTCATTTTCTCTCCTAATCGTTATTACTATGTGTTTAAACGATTAAAAATTGGAATAATAAATTTGAAAATTATAAACGAATAATATTTGTTTAAATTTAAAACGAGCAAAGTCGATGTGGGTTTAAAATGACCCAGGATCGCAAGGTTTAAGACACGCTGACGCTTAACGAAATATGTTCAGTAGTTCCTCGCTTAAAGATAACATATTTATTATAAATATGAAATCAGCTAGGAAAAACCTTTTTATTTCCCATTGTGTCTTCATTGGAGAATTATCGATGAACCTATGAGGTTTTTTCGATGAAGATATTCGAGTTACTTACTTAAGTCTTTGATTAAATGAGAGAGAAAAATCTCCACCGACCCTCAATTAGAGACAACTTTCAGTCCCGATTTTTTATCTTTAAACGAGAAATTATTGTACAACAATGAAACTTTGTTTAGTAACGAAAGGCTTGTGTTTTATATTTTAATTATTTTATATTTAAAAAATTGTTCCTTCGTGTCCAGATTTTCCAGAAATATACCACATATTGCAGGGTGCAATATTTATGGCGTGCTACTTTTTATGGCTTTAATCGGGCACAATTTGTGACACTATCTTGAAAATGTCGCCAACAACAAAACTTGGGTCGATTTCGTGTCACTGAAATCACGTGGCTCGTTGCACGGTGACAAATCTCGTCACGTTCGTTCTCACGGCAATAAAAGTCGTGACTTAATGTCACGTGAACACGCACCTCAACCCTACACTGCCGCGATATTTTAAATATGAACGTAATCTTGTTCATCTGGAACTTGTACATGGAAATGGTACCAGAGATACGAATAAAAATATTAAAATAGATTGATATTAAAATAAATTTAATTTTTCAATGGTATCTACTTTAAACAAATACTAATTTGTGTTTGCAATATTGAACGTTTGTGTAATATTTTACGTGTAAAAAATTATTATTTATTAGTTCATAGTAGAATATAGAAATTCTAATAGAAATAGTCGAATTTAACAGCAATTCGATTTTTTTAAACAGTATATTTTTTATGTATAATGACCTGCTGACGGAATGAGGATTTTTCACAAATGTTAATGAATTCGCTCTAACATACGTTATCGTACTATGTACGAAAAATGTCCTAGTTCAAAAAATTAAATTGATTTTAAACTCTCCTTCCCAGCACCAAGTACAAGAAAGATATTTATATCGCACTACGTGCCAGAGAACTTTTATTAAAACATTTTTTCACATGGTTTTCTTAAAAAATTGATTTCACTCTATGCAGATAAAACAGATCCACTGTACAAATTTTTGAAGGTGCAAAAATCTTAAAATTTAGAAACCTTAAAAATTTTTAAATCTTAAAATTTTTTAAATCTTAAGAATTTACAAATTTTTAAAATTTAAAGAAAGGAATGTCGATCTTAGAGAGGAAATTTTAAAATTGTTAAGATTTCCTCTCTAAGATCGATATTCCTTTCTTTATTTTACACTTTTTTATTTTAATAAAAAGTATAGCTTCACTTGTTTACCCGACGTCTAGGTAGCCCGAGTTAACTCGGGCGCGGCAGTTAATCACACATTATAGTTAAGTGCCTCATCAGCGTGAGCGTGGCCCGATCGTCGTGTCCCTTGGGCACTATTGGAAATCAGGCTTAATGCTAGAACTACCAAAGTGGTTTCGAACTTCCTTGAAAAATTACTCGATTATTAACGGTGCTTTTGCACGCGATATTTTTTAGCATTAATCATTCAAGTAGAGAAACAATTGTACTTGTAAACTATTGGGTTGCTCGGAAAGTGATTTCATTTTCCAAAATGGAGAATACATAATTTAATAAAATATTAAATTATAGTATAAATATATATTTAATAAAATATTAAATTATAGAATAATTTATTAATAATAATAAATAGAATACATAATTTAATTATATATTATCCATTATGGAAATATATTCTCCAAATTGGAGAATAAATAATTTAATAAAATGTTTATATACTCTGAAAAAATCATGTTTCATTTTCACCGAAAAAAAAAAAGAAACGAAATGACTTTCGGAACAACCCAATAATTGACCCTTTATAATTTCAAAAATACATTTTTTGGTCAAAATAACTTTACCAGTGGTAATTCTGGTGTTAACACAAGTAGTTTTAGTGTCAGTCCGGACTTTATCTCGCGAATCGTTGAATTTCAGGTGATGTTAGCGGAAAGAAAGGGTACAGACGAACTGTACGCCATCAAAATCTTGAAGAAGGACATTATCATCCAGGACGACGACGTAGAGTGCACCATGGTCGAGAAACGCGTTTTGGCGTTGTCAAGTAAGCCACCGTTCCTGGTGCAGTTGCATTCGTGCTTCCAAACTATGGATCGACTCTATTTCGTGATGGAGTATGTCAACGGGGGAGATTTGATGTACCAGATACAACAGTGCGGCAAGTTCAAAGAGCCAGTGGCAGTGTAAGTGTGCCGTGCATATAAGAAAATATTCCAAAACCATGCTACTCGCTGATGATTGTCTCGAGTACAAAATATACCGTCAAAAATTACCAACGCTGACGTATTTCTAGAACAAAAGAAAAAGAGAAAGAAGAAATTACATGAAAAAAAAAAAGGAAAAAAAAAAAGGAAATAACTAAAAATTAAAAAAAAGGAAGAAAATAATTACAAATAAAAAGAAAAGAAATAACTAAAAATAAAAGAAAAGAAGTAACTAGAAATAACAAAAAGAAAGAAATAATTAAGAATAGAAAAACAAAAAGAAAAAACTAAAAATAAAAAAAAAAAGGTACAACGTTAATTTTTATTTAAAATTCCAATCACGACTGCTGGTTGCTGGTTATTTAAAATAACGAATACATTAAGATGCCTCGTTAATCACTCTGTGTAAATGCTCCCCGCGGCTATTGTTTTCTTAATTAAAGCTAATTGGGAGATTGTTTTCTCAATTAAAGCACTAAATTAATTTCTTAATTATTCCGTTGAAAATTTATGTACCCACAGATTCTACGCGTCCGAGATAGCGATTGGACTGTTCTATCTCCACGGACGTGGTATCGTTTATCGAGATTTGAAGCTGGACAACGTTTTGCTGGACCACGATGGTCACATCAAGATCGCGGACTTCGGAATGTGCAAAGAGGGGATCACCGGTGACAAGACCACCAAGACCTTTTGCGGGACACCGGACTACATCGCTCCTGAAGTCGGTTCATCCTTAGGTTTCCCTACCGATCGATTCAACAGCCGAACGTGATCGTTATCGGTTCGTTATTTTTTTTTTGCAGATCATCCTCTATCAGCCGTATGGGAAATCGGTCGATTGGTGGGCGTACGGCGTTCTGTTGTACGAAATGTTGGTTGGTCAGCCCCCGTTTGACGGAGAGGACGAAGAGGAATTGTTTGTCGCCATCACGGATCATAACGTCAGTTATCCGAAGAGTCTCTCAAAAGAGGCCAGAGAAATTTGCAAAGCGGTAAGAGTACCACGGTATATTGTTAATAAAGAACATTAGTGTCGACCAGTGTTTCAATATTCTATATTTTATATTGCGTGAAATAAGTAAATAATTTTATTTTATATTTTATGTCGCGTGAAATAAGTAAATAACTTTTCTTTTTAACTACACTTGGCTCCATTGGTATTCAGTAGGATTATTTTTTTCGCGGTGAAAGAAATTGTGGCAATTTTAAATATTTTCGTTTGAAAAACTATTGCATAGGAATCTTACTACGTTCAAAGTGTATTGTTGGACTAAACAGGTTGGGAAACACTGATATAGATAGATATATATACACATTAAGAGATTGGCCCTAATCGAAGAAGACCCGCCGTAACTCTAAACGCAATCTTCTTACACTCGTATTATAGATAATTAAGACTCAATTGTTTAGAGATTTTAAATGTAATACTTTAAATACGACAATAACGTACCAATAATAATCTTCGAATCGTTTTAAGACAATTCTTTATTCGTTTGAAAAATAATATAATTTAATAGATTAGTTGTGATTGACCAATGTGTGGTATTTCTTCAAATATTCGTCGGAATGCAATCCGGGTTTACGTTTCACGATAAAAACCTGACAGACTACTCCGAGTGATACGGGTTAATTTGAAAATAAAAAAATTTCCCTGCAACTTTGTAAAATAAATGGGCATAAATTTACTCTCAACATTTTCTTTCAAAATGACTGCAAATTTAATTATCTCACAATTGTATCCCCCGTAAAAAATAACAAAGGTACATTTTTTCAAGATTGTATCTACCAAAGACTACCGGTAGTTAATTTTTATACGAATACCTTGCTTTTATTAAAATCGAATTTCTTTCACGAACGATTATTCTGTTTGTGCGTCCACTAGTTTCTTACAAAGAATCCGGTCAAGAGACTGGGTTGTGGACTGCGGGGCGAGGAAGACGTACGCAGTCACGCGTTCTTCCGGCGTATCGATTGGGAGAAGATAGAGAATCGCGAGGTGCAACCGCCGTTCAAGCCGAAGATCGTGAGTATATCGATGCATCGAGATATAAGTAATCCCCGCTTGTATATCGATGAAACGGGTCTCCTCATTTATATTCAATTCGTGGAAGCTATCACTTTTTTTTATAGGCGTCTTACGTCGGGTTGATTTATCTCGCGTGTACGACACGGTGACAGAAATTCATCTCAAGTTAAGGGAATACGGTTGACTAGGCATTACCCCTTCTCTAACGCTTGGCAGCTGCGCGACACAAATGCGCATACTCATTATGCCGCTGACCGCACGACGGAATGGATCGAACCGTCTCGAACGTCCGACATACGCAAGATCGATCGAGATTACTTATAACTCCGATATATTTAAAGTTTGAAATAGATAATCGATGCAAGGATTAGATTATTGTTGTCGACGACACATGTTTCATTCTAGGCAAGATAAGTATGTATGAAATATGAACAACGTTTCAACAGTACTGAATTATTTACAGTTTATAATAAATTATCATTAAATGTGCTGTACAAAGTTATGTATAAATACGCGGCATATATTCTAATACAACGAAAAATTAATATTTTTTATATTTTGATGTATTACAATGTATGTATGTATGAAGCACGAAACAAATGTTAGATGAATCGAAATTAATGTTCAAAACAGTAGACATTTTAATACTTGGATAAATATCCAATTCTAAACTTTGTGACTCGTGCAACTTGTATGTAGACTACAAGCATTTAGATTCAGTTCCAAATTGTCACGAAGCGTGTGTAATAAATAGTAATTTAAATCTTACATTGCTAATCTATTTCAAGCTATAAATACCGTGGAGCTATCGAGAAAGCATTGTTATTTCATAACGATTCGTGCCACTCGTATGTAAGTAGGTTACGTCTACGTTAGACGTTTCATAATGCTCGAACCGCTCCGTTGTACGGTCAGCGACATAATGATTCTGCACACCTATGTCGCGCAGCCGCCAAGCTCTTTACACGCGAGCCAAGAAGGGGAAGGGGTAGGGTCAAGCGAACCATATACCCTAATGCCTGTTGCCCACTGGAGAGTTTTACTCTCAAGAGTTGCTCTCGAGAGTAAGACTCTCTACTAGATGGAGCCTTGAGAATAAGGGTTCTTTCACACGGATATTCAGGAACCAAGTATACGAGTGTCGAGGTATCTAACTGTCAGCATGGTAGCTGCCCCTCCGTTTGCTCGTGTGAAAGAGCTTCTGTTCTCTATAGTGACTCTCGGGGGAGAAATTTTCAAGTGGACAGCTACTATAAGTTGGCACGAATTCCTGTCACCGTGGGTATCATCCGAGTGTGAGACATTGCGGAACAACAACGAAAAACGATCTTTACTGCGCACAGGGTAGTTTGCCATTTATAAAAACTTTAATTTTGATATTTTTCATCGTATATTCGCGAGAACGTTACCAACGGATTGCCGAGATTTAGCCAATGAAAATAAGTTCAAACATGACTTTGTTCCAACCATTTACAATTATATGCAAATTAAAAGTTTTTCGAAAATGATTCGCATAATTAAAAATAATCCGAATGGAGTCGTGTTTGGAATCATTTTCATCGGGTGAATTTCACCAATCGATTGGTAATACTCTCATGAAAATACGATACAAAATATAAAAATATTAATTTTCAATTGCGAGGAATAAATCAGAGCTTTTTAAATTATGGGACCCCCTTATATAGTTGTAACTGTATATTTTATAAAATTGATAGTCGTTAATAATGTCGAGAAGTGGTCGAGAGTAAAAAAAGTTTACCAGAGCAGAAATAAACGATAATAGTGGCCGAGGTTAACCCCGTTGCTACAAAGCGGGGTGACATACAAGCGGGGAGTTACCGTATGCGCGCGATTAGTACCCCCCTCCCCCTAATGTTTCTCGTTTCGTTCGCTAGAAACATCGCAAGGACGTGAGTAACTTCGACAAACAGTTCACTTCGGAGAAGACAGATTTAACACCCACGGACAAGTTGTTCATGATGAACCTGGATCAGACAGAGTTCATGGGTTTCTCCTTTCTCAATCCAGAGTTCGTGCAACATGTTTAAACGGATAGAATTTTTTCTCGTTAGTTGTAACCTCGCCGTACGTTTCTCCCCGCCATTTCCTGGGGTTCATCTTCCTCTTTGCTACTCAGGGCTTTCACCGTCATCTTCCTCCTTCCTCTCTCCCATCCCCCCTCCCCTCTTCCCCGACTCTAGACACTCTACGTTTTTCCGCTTCGTATCTTGGGTTCCAGTCTGCTTGAGTTTCGATTCCGGAATCGTCACGGGTGCAGCAACGTCGGTCGTGGGTCCGAAATGTTATTGTTGTTTCTTTTATTTTATTTTTTTTTTTTACCTCGTCGAGGAGTCTCGAGTTGACTCTCTTCGAAAGTATTTTTACCAAAGAATGAGGGTGCTCGCGCGCGTTGTTAGTCGTCGCGATATAATAAAGCGCGAAAAACACGTCGTTAATTCGGGATCGATGGATTCGTCGAACGAATCCGACAATCGTGGTAAGGTTATCGAGGAAAGGACGAGAATAAACTTGCAAACAATCGCGATGAGAAATCGTGCTTACCCGCGATTCAGACGTAACCGCGAAAATTTCCTAATTGCTGTCCTCGTTCTTCGCGTACATTATTATGCATTTACTTCAGTAGGTTCTACTGTCGCCTTCCAGAGTATATATATCAATGTACAGGGTGATTCTGAATGTTGAGGCAAACTGTAGATTTTTTCCGTGTAAAAGTTGAAAAAAAATCATTGTAATAATAGAAAAGCTATTAAGTTAAGTACAAAGGATTTAAATACGATCGTGGAAAACAAGATATTTCATACTTTACGTCGAGGAATTATTTCATCCCAGCCTATAAGTTCGAACGTTCCACCATTGCAGTCTAAATACTGGTATTTTCGTTCCTTTACACATTTCGAGCACTTTGAACAATTAATTTTAATTGTACGTTTTATGTCATCTATGTATGTACACTATTTTTCGGTACGAAACATCTGCAAAGAGTACTGTTCGTTTCACATTGCACTATACGAATACACCGAACGTATTCATTTTCTCACTCACGTTAAATCTCGTGATGACACGGTCAAACTGTTTTAATCTAACACAGTTAACAAGTCAAATTCCAAAAGCAAGAACATTCGATACACAAATCGATCGTGAACCGAATGAAATGTGTTTACGACTCACATTGTTAACATTCAACCGTAGTCACGGTCATCGGTGCTACGTGATCCAGCACGATAATACAGTTTTAACATGCAGATAGCGTGCTCGAATACAGACATCAATTATGAAATATTTTGTAAAGCATTCCGTTTTCGATGCTCGTACCTCAATACTTTGCTATGTAGAATGACGAAAAGAATCTATTTATACAACAAAAAAGTATTAGTATTTCGTACAAACATCGTGAATCGACAATGTTTAATATAGCAAAAACATTCGTATTTTAGGTTATAATTGCAACTTCGAAATAATACAATTATTTCATTGTTATATCATATTTCCAATATACTACTTTTGCTAATTTAACACATTTCTTGAACACATTAATATATTTAAATCAAATTATGATTAAAAAACAAATAGTTCTTGTTACGACGTTCAACTTTCTCCTCTACACATTTTTTTTATCTACACATGGAGTTACAGTCTGTTCCACTTTCTAGAATCTCCCTGTACATTGGATAAACGATTGAATATATATTATTAAATATACATTGTACGTATACACTTACATCACTACGATCTATTACACGTTACACAGAAATTTCTATCGGTATTTCGTTAACGTTGCACTCCTCGTCGGTTTATTCTTCGTAAGTAGTAAAAAATACATACGTAGGATCGAGCCTTTAAGTGCTCAGCTCTCATGACGGGTTGAAATTTTATTCGCGATTCGAACGTTCGATTCGTATCGTCGTACGTAAAATACGTTTACGCTCACGGTTACACGCGTACAGTGCTCGATGCATACATGCGTTTACACACAACACACATCATACACAAAAGTACGCAAACACACGGAAACGAGGAAAATTATAAAACACAACTACGTTTGTTCTCTGAAATTAATTGGTTAGCGAAGCACGAGCCCGGAGTACGGTATTTATTCGTTCGGAACAGGCGGCTCGAGACTGGCACGTGCTATATAACTAGAGAGGATATTTTCTTGCCGAAGGCGAGAGCAAGATGAAACGAGAACGAGTCAGAGGGATCGAAACGAGCGTGGAACGGTACGAGATAGACGAAAGCATTAGTGCACGCTGAAGGACAAAATATCGAGCGTCCGAACGATCGAGCGAGACAAAATGTCGATGTTTCGTTCGTCTCGTATTCTTCCTCGCTCGCTTTCAGTCCCTCTGATTCGCTCTCGGCTTCGTTGGTCAGAAGTAAATCCGGAATAGTGGGGGAAGAGCGACCAGTTGTCGCGTGGAGACCAAACCTAGTTCTCGACGAGCAAGTAAATCCTGTATCTTGTTTCGAATTCGATTCAGTTACTCCGTGGCGCGTGCTCAATGAACTTTTTCGTCGGTAATAAAATTAACGACTATGAATAATTTGTTGCGAGGCGAGGATACGTCGAGTCGTTGACGGTTGTTACGGATAATTGGTACTGGCAGAAGATTATCATGCACTTAGCAGTCACGATAATAATAATAATAACGAATTACGCCCGTTTGTCCGTTGAATCGGACGTCGTCCTTTCTATTTAGTTTCTATTACTCATTAGCTCTCATTCGCTTACCCTGTTATCACGGTTCTTTTTCATTTTGACTAGCGACGGGACCGAGACGTATTTCAATACCGTCGGACACATTTACGTTCGAAATTGAAATTCTTGTCTACGAATCGTTCTAACCTTTTCGGAGGTGAATTATTTTGCTCGAGGTAAACAGAAATTCAAACTGATGTCGATCCATCAAAGCCAGGATCGTACCTAAATATTTTAGCACCCAATTTTAGAAACTCAGTTCCGCGGCTATTTGTTTTTTCGGTAAATATACAAATATGTATACATTTTGAATATTCGAAAAGAAAATCAAAGTAGATAAAATGATTAAAGTATGTAGTTAATTTAATACAGTCATTCCCAAAGATGTATAATTTAACCTATGTTACTTGTACAGTCATTTGCAGTTCGTTAACTTTCTCAGAAATACTGATACATGAACGCGCATCTTGGTTATTTTAACTACTATAAATTAAAAACAACCCAAGCTGCAAGTGTGCATAAATATTCATAAATACATTTCGATAGAGGATGTCAACATCGCGATTGTCATGGATCAATGTCAGTTTCAATTCGTATGCAGTGAACGAAGTAATTCGTCCCTGGAGAGGTTAACACGTTGGACTTGCAACGTTTACAGGGAATAAACCTTAATACGGGTAACATTATAACGTAACAAGTACACCGTTCGAGTATCAAATGTTTCTACTGTTCACACTATAAGCCTGAATAAACGTCAAAGCCGACCATAGGCATGGAAAATTGGTCATCGATCCCATCGCTGGTTCCAAGTTTGTCTCGACAATTTTGAACAAACGTTTTCTCCGTGCCGTGTTCGTTTTCCCCTACACGCTCGGGTATTTCTGTGTATTTCCGTTGGTTCGAAACCGTGGAAGGGCCTCGGTGTTTCCTAAAAGCTCTTCTCGTGCCTGAAGTCCTCGCTCCAGTGATATACGCCTTTTTATCGAGCCCGTTTCGGCTCGTATCATCGAGGACGAGAACGGGCCAAAAGGACGGTAGCGAAAGAACACGAAAGGAAAACTCGTTCTCCTCCTCGAGCTTCTCTTTTTCGGTCGGCTTGTTCGACAGTAGGATTAATTATTGATTCTCGATTAATACGCGTTATTGTCGTAGAGGTAGATGACCAGCTCGTCGGCTTCAGACGGACGTATCCTTTTTTATACACTTCGTGTCAGAGACTCGTCGAGCGATGAACCAGCCAATTCAATGGTAGGATCCGACGTATGTAGATGAAAAATCGACGATCGTTCATCAGCTGGTAGCGATGGGACCGATGATTGTGGTTTAAGTCTTCTTTGTTACAACATGTTATCAATCTAAAAAACGAGCCATACATTAATTTACACTTCCATCATTATTCTCAGTCTTTTGCATTTGTTTGACAGTCAAAAATTATTTTATTTTAAATTATTTTATTTTATTACCGGATTTATAATTTATCCGAAACTTTTGTAGATGTTAATACAGTGTACCGTTGACTCTGCAGTATTAACGTAAGTTAACGTCTAATTATTCAGTTTATTGTTTACATCTGTAATTCAATTTTTACCCGTTTGAGGTTTACAATCTTTTTTAAATTGGTAATGTGTTATATCGAAAAAGATCTAAACGCAAGGTCGAATCGCTTATTATTGTAAATAATAATATGCTTGTACCGAGTATTTCCGGACTTTACTTGGTTTTCCAATTCACGAGCATAAATTTTAGTTTGATTTCCGGTAACGGTACCTTTGTACCGGTAACGTTGATATTATTGTAAATGTATCAACAAGGAAAACAAAAATTGAATATTATGGTTATGAAATGAGCAGTACAAGGTGAACCACGTAACTGCAAGTGATTATAAGCTCTTGTCGGTATAAGTAATCACGGCATTGTCTCTCGTGTTGTCACAAGCTCGGCAGGGCCGTGATAACTCGAAGAACAAGTTAGCGACATTAAATCTATTATTCCTCCGAGTCGCTTAATTTTGCATATATCGAGAACGGGAGTGAGAAACAATACGAGTGAGTTAACAGGGACGGTGATAAATCTACGTGCATAGGTTTATTTCGTATTATTACAAAGGATGTGCAATAACGACGTTAATAAATAAATAAATAAATAAATAACAGTACTGCTTGTTCGATCAAAAATTTCTTGTTTTCGATACACTTGCTATAATATCGATGCTTACTCGATGTATATCGGTATCGATCGGTATTAAGTGCGAAAGTATCGTTTATCGAAACTCGACACCGGGTATATACACGTACTGTTACAAACGATACGTATAGATACTTTCGCGTGGGTATCGAAACGCTGCGATATAAAATGATACTTTGATTTCTGGTATCGATAGTATCGATACGGTATTAGTCGCATCGCTACCGGGTCGTTTTCGTGTTGGAACCCGAAAAACGGAAGAAGATACCCGAAAGTTCGGAATACGCCGAAACACGTTGGCGACGTTTGCTCGTCAAGGATACTTTATAAAATTGAAATATTCACCGAGAGACTCGTACATTTTTCCTTGACTCGGGCTTCGATTCGTATCTTTGAGTCAGTCTAGAATCCCCAAGTTTATCGATTTATTCGTTGCCGCGTAGCGAATGGCGTTTAGCTTAAGATTAGAATAAAGACCACAGTAACGCGAGTCGTGAATTTAGCGCTTCGGTAACATAAAACGAGTCAAGAAGGTAGGTGATTTCGTTGCCGATTTCCGTGCTAGAATATACAGAGAGTAGTGCCATTGCAGTCGTTAGAACGTTTACATTACGCATACAGTGATCGCCCGGATAACTGAAACGAAATTTCATCTAGTAATAAAACTTTAAGGTTAGGTCGCGAAAAACATCTTTCCCTTTATTTCTTCTATGTTTTGTTCTAAGATACTCGCATCTTGTTTCGTTACGGTGATTGTAGTCGTTGAATATGAATGAAAAATAAAAATTTGTATATTCGTCGTTGAATCGGTCCAAGATCGGTATAAATATTATAAACGAATTACCGAAGTTCTCCCGATGAAAACGAGTACAAACACGACCACATTCAAACTATTTTTATTTCTACGTAAGTGAAAATTTTTCAAAAATACTTGTAAGTAGAAACAGTTCGAACGTAGTCGTGTCTGGACTCGTTTTCATCGGGAAACTTTCACCGGTTCGTTAATAACGGAAAAAACATTAAAATTTTAATTTTCATCGGTGGATGATTCATATCCTGACCACGTGACTCTCTCAGTGTTTCTCTTTCTCTCTCTCTCGCCCCCCTCTTCTCGCTAGATGGTGTACACGAGACTCGATCGGAGTCCGAAATAAACAAAAAAAAAATTCGTGAAAGAAAAATCGGATGTTTCGTCGAGGGGCTCGATTTCGTTTCAGATATCCGACGATTATCGTATTTCCTTTCTCCTTTCGACCATCTCCCTACACCCCGACTGTCCAGCGATGAAAAGATTACGAGTTCGCGAGTTTCGGAACAAATCGAATATATTAATTGCGTCTTATTAAGCGTGTTCCAATAAATAAGTATGTATATCGTAACGTAGTTCTCGCCCCCTTATTCAGCGGGTGATCCAATCTTGTTCTTCGATCGGGCGAGCTTACGTAGTCTCGGCGGTGTTCTCGTCTTACCTGATTTAATCGATCGAGTCGGTTCACGTCGAATCCAGAATTCTGCCTGTTCACGGTCGCTTCAAAATCACCGACGCGGAAGCACACGACCGTATTGTTTTGTTTCCCCAACGCCTCGGGCAATTACGACGCGTCGGCGGTTTCCCGGGGTGTAGCACGAAAATAACGCACGGGCAAATTGCATTCTGGATTCAATTCGCGACGCGTCCAGGGTAATTGGTCTCGGAACATTTACATTCCAGAGATAGTTCGAGCGGTGATCGAGCAATTTCGTTTAGGTACTAAATATTCGGCCGTGAGGCTGCGTAACCTGCGTCCGAGATCTATTTTTGTACCAAAAACTAACGAAAAATAGACCAAAAAAAAATGAAAACAACATAACACTCGAAAGGGAATCCGCCGTGACCGCGACGAGGGATTCCTTTTCCCCCTACTCTTTCGAGTAGACGATACTTTCTCCCGTCACCGTGCCGTGGCGTCTTTCGTAGCGGTCTTTTAGCCTCTACGTGATTCAAACATGTTGTAAAAAGCCACTGATAAGGATAGTCGATAAGACGACACCTATATCGGAAGAACGACGACCGTCGTCGACGGTCGTTTCTCGAGAAACGCAGCTACCGGCTTGCAGAATCGATCACAGCCGTTCGATGGAAACGAGATTAGTGGAAAACGACTGGCCGATCGAAAATTCTCGAATCGTTGCGCCCTGTCACGGCTGGCGACGCAACGACGAGAGACGGACGGGCCGCGTTCAGCCTTTGTCTTTTTGTCACGGGCTGTAGTATTTCCCGCTCGATGGGACTGTTCCAACCGAAAGATAATGAAAAGTGTCGAACAAACAGTGATTTTACAACAATCGCGCCGATTCGCAACACTTTACCGTCTACACAGTTCGCGCGAAAGCTGAAACACATATTTCATTCGTAAACCACTAATTGTTCCTCGGTAACATCGTGATCGATATTACTGTTAATAGTTGAATCGTGTTCTTGTTGCTGCGTTAATTATCACGGATACTGTGTTAAATATTTGTGGGATTTATTGGACGATTTATAGCATAATCGTTCTCACAACGGGCCCTCGTCAAGAAAATTAATAATTATAGGTTATACCGAAACATGGTTCTTACAAGGTACAACATTTATTCGTAAGTAACGATAGTACTTGTCGAAGCGAATATTCGTGTCTGGAATTAACAAAGCAAAAGATATCGCGTTATTTTATTCTTCCGAGACAAATATTTTTTCTTGCCCACGATATAAATATGTATATATTTCGGACATTTGTCGTACAAAACTTACTAGTCAACGATGGTATAACTTTTCGAATCACAATGTAGATATTATTTTATTACTTACTCTAATGTGGATATTTTATTCGTCCAATAGTTTATGAAATAATTTTATTTGTCATTAACAGTATTTATCGTTTGTAGTACATATTTTATTGATACTTTACGAATGCGTGGTATTTTTCAGAACTTTCAATTAAATTGTGCGAGCATCGTTGAACTTCTTTCTCTGAAAACATAACCTTGAAATTCTTGACATTGTACGTACGTTTATTCGTGTCCAAAAAAAATCGTTTAGGAAGATCGTATTTTGTTTTTTTGCACATTATTGGAATTATCGGGCGAAATAATTTTTTATAAAAACGATATATATACATACAAGTGTATAACACTTTCCGAAATAAACGAGTTACGAAGCTTGAACTTACGTGTGCGCGACAGCGGACGGTAAAGTGTTAATAGAGACGTAGACGTAAACGTCTCTATTTACTTCCTTTTCAATCTGTCGTTCATATATTTTCTTTTCTATCGTTGACTTTCTCTCTCGATCTTTCCCGTTTCCTCTTCTTTTTCGCTCCATCTGTTTTTATCTTCGACATCCTGTCCACTATACTCGTTAAACTTCCATTTGAAAAGGTAAGGGGTAGAGAACGGTACCGCTTATGCAGTTTTCGACATCGACGGGATGAGCAGGCACGCTCGTTCACCGTATTTGGGACAAACATGTGCGAAGACATTATGCTGGAATGCGAAACACGAGCGAACGTAACGTTTCGTTGAACGGTTCTTGGGCCGTTAAAGGTGAAAGTTATGGCGGCCAAATAACTTTACTTCGTAAATCGTGCACCTTCAATGACATATCTTTTGCTCCGCACAATTATTTACGATCAGGTGGTAAGAACGCGTCGCATAGCGGTTAACGAGTACGTCTGCTGGTTCGATGATAAATAAAAAAAAAGATTTTTGAGGTCTTCAGGAGTTTGGCTTTTCCAGTTTCGTTCGAGGTTTTGGGATGCAAGATATCCTTTCCGATGAACTGTTTCGAAGAATTTTCGCACCATGATAATGCTTGAAATAATAAATTTACAGACACATGGTTTCAAGTGTAAACGGTTAACGATTTACGGGATGTTTAACGTTAAAGTTTCGAAAAAGTCTGTACTTCAAAAAATAAGAACATGGTTAACGGATAAGTTCGTGACAGGGATCGAAAAAGAATAAATTTATTTTTCTGTTAACTTTTTTTTTAATTACATTTTTTATTTAAAAAAAAATTTATTCTTGCAGTGTTTTATGAAAAAAACTTTTTTCAAAATTATGTCGTAAAAAGAATATTTTACCATTTATACGATAAAAGTTCCATGGAAATAATTATTTTAGAGTTTTTATTAGAAGAAGACTTATAAAATAAAACCACCATACATTAGTACTTATAGTACATAATTATTATTTGTTTTTACTTGTCGACATATTATATTATATACAATAGAATAGTATCATTGATATGTTTATTGCGAACCAAAGGCATGAAAATAAATATTCACAGGAAAAGAGAATTTATTTATATTTTTTGTAAATGCTATTCAAACTAGAATGTTTATTTTGTAACTTTTTTAAAATGTGAACACATTATTTATTACGCAGTTCTATTTAAACTGTCACAACTGTCCATTATAGCGGTTCTCTGTTTGAATTCTTCGAAGTCGTTTAATTTTCGTCTAATAATCATTTTTGTTATATATACTTTACAAACCGCCCTTAAACTTCAAATGAGATATTAACATTTTTCAAAAGGATACACCTTGCACCCGAATGCCACGGACAGCATCAACTGTGAAACCAAAAATAATACTAATAATTAATAAAGTGAAAAATGCAGGATATTCGAAATTTAGCGAATATAATCCGCGTAGCTCCGTTCATTCTCGAAGCTGTAACCAACTCTGTTCTCTCGATTACACGTCGCATGATTATACACGTTTACACGTACACCCATATTTTTAAGATGTTTTTGTGCATTTATAATGTCGTAATAAAAGTTTCGAATCGTGTCATGAGAAAGTTTGTTCGTGTCCTTGCGCCTGAACGCGAATGCGGATGCACTGTGAATTTTCACGTCGTATGTAATCATTTAAATTTAGCGCGATGTCAGTCGGTAAGCGTGCAACTGCGCATCTACAGACGATGTTGAAAATTTCAGTTCGTGTTCGAAAAGTTGTTTCAGTCTGTATGAATTATCTTATAGTTTGTTTATTGCATCGGTACTAACCAATAATATTCTTGAATTGTTACGTTTGATGATGTCACGAGAAAGTTTGCGCATAGTAGATTTGCTCGGATCAGTGATTCTTAACCACCGTTCCGCGAATGTTTGACAGCATGATCGAATCTACCTGTTAAATTTTTATTTTTCATAGAGTTCGCAATTGTTATCATAATTATTAATGTTTCAGAATCGTGCCAATTTTACTTTTCTCTAAATAGTATTGTGAGCGTAAAAAGAATTAAAATCATTGGCTTAATTTGTGGACCGACGAAGGCCATATCGGTATAATAACACCTTTAAGGATAAACTAAAAGTTTATTGCGATACTTTATACCTTTTCTCCCATAAATAAATGGCAATAAAGATTTATAAAATCGATACAAATTGTTATTACGTACCTGCACATTTCCCGGAGTCTTACTAGTTCGGACGTGTGGCCGCTAGATGGCTATAGCGTTTGTCGGTTCGGTGACGACGCCAAATTTAATAGTTTATGGCACAAAGAAGAAATAGTTATCGCGTTTTTTTCTAGGGTTTGTTAGTGGAAGAATCGTACGACACATTTCTCAAACCCTAAATTAAACGCTATGTTGGAAAATAATTATTTCGTATACACGAATCTAACGGTTGATCGATACCTTTCGAGAAGCAGCAACCGAGCGCGACTTGCATCCCTCTGGCGGTCGTTGTCAGTCAAGGAGGTGTCGCCACACTGAAAGCGTCGGCAAAAGTTCGATCGTTGAAGCGCGCGACAAATGTTTTGTACTTTTAACCGTGGTTTGGACGAATTTCATGTCGATGCAATCCACGAAGATTGTCACCGTTAGAATTGTGTCGCGAGTGATGAATCAGTGATGATCGAAATGTCGTACATTCGCGTCATCGCGTTCCTATTACAAATGTATCCGACACCGAGTCATTTCACTGTTTCACAGCGTTATCTATAAATTTCAAATTGTTCCTCATAGCTTCCAATTGTTCCCGCGGTTCGCGGAATACACTGACTGACTTTTGTCACGTGAATTTTCTTCGAGAGATAAAAGCGTGTTTACAAGTGAGTTCAGGGTCATGTTGCGCGAGGAGTTCCGAGAAAAGCGTTGGAATGTTCGTCGCAAACAAAACAGTGGCCGTTTGGTGAAGAATGGGCATGTATTCGGTGCTGCATCTCCATGATGTTGCGTGTTTTCCTTTATTTCTGTGAAAAAGAGTACGTGCACTTCGATTGCAAGTACACAATTGGTTCGGAGGATTAGGAAGAAGCTTATCCACTTATCGGTAAGTGTCAATTTTCTTTCCTTCTTCCACGAAAGGTTCGACGAAAACATCTAGTTTATTACGAATATAAGTCATTTATTTCGCTCGTATTCGGTTTGTACCAGAGTACCTCTATACTATAGTCGATAAAAATTGGCTAAGGCTTTGGACTATCCGGTATATTTGCGATTCCTTCGCGAAACGTTGATGGTTATATCGATATACATACACATACGTGTATACGCGTAAATACATAGATGCATACGTGTACGCGCGCGCACGTGTCTTTGCTCGAGCCGAGTTATGTACAGTTTTAATAGATAAGATAAAATAGTAAGAATTGAACAAAAAAAAAACGCAGGTCAAGGATGTGAATAGAAAAGAGTCACGAAAAAAGGTGAAGCGAAGAAGGACGCGGAGTTGCACGCGCGCGCGTTCAATAACGAAAGAACAGGAAAAGTATTCGTAAATAAAAGACGTCGCGTTGCTTGGTTAAGCGCGCTCCCTGGCGAGTCCCGTCTGTCTATATATGTATATACAATAGGCGACGTTCCGTCAAGATTAAAGCAAAGCGTCGTTTACGATTTCATGATACACACAGAGTGTGTCCTGTGACTTGTGGTACGAGCGAAAAAGATTGAGGTTAGGTTTGAAAGCAGCCTGGCCTTAATTATGTAATTATTTTGGCATGAAATGTACACTTTCTTCTAATTTGCGTAATAAAGGCGTTAAAAAAACAAGTGGAGCGGATTCATCGACGTGACATCGTAAATAACGATTCAGCGGAGCGAGAATCGCTCGAAACTCGAGACAGATTCTCGACGATCGCTCGACACCAACGTTGTCGAGAACGTACGAAGCCGCGCGTGAAAATAATTTATATCTCATTTTCGATGAATCTGCGAACGAGAAATCGAATTATACTCCCTTTTCGGCTGTACTACGAAATACGGGATACTCTGCTCACATACAGAATGTCCCACCTAAAATAGACTACTTGATAAATTTATCTTTTGTAGTTGCGATGACACGAAAAATAATTTAAACGATTTCAAAGAGCACATTTACCGCAAAGAAACTTTCTTTCAATCGTCTTTTTTAAAGTTTTGAAAGTCACCCGTGTATTTTTTTGAATGTATATACATACTTTTTCCATGTACGTTTTGGTTGACATGAATTTACCCTATAACGTTAAAATAAATACTTACTTTTAGCAAAAGAATATGTAATAAGTAAAAATAGTAAATAATCAGAGAAGTATTGTAATCCGTGTAAGAAAAAACCTTTTTTGTATCATCGTGACTACAAAAGAAACAGTAGTACTCGTTTATACAAAATTCGATCGAGTTCGCTCGATTTTACATAACCGGGGACGGTAGCGTTTCTATCCTATGAATCGATCTTTCGTATGTCGGATTGGAACCGAGTCTCGTACTCACCGCTCGACAACGAGAGTAGATGGGATTTGCCGAAAGGGAGCGAGATAATGTATCGGCGATAAGATATTCACGAAGATTGAGTTGTTCCACCGATGGAAATAAAAATTTTCAAATTTTCGAGCGTATCTTCACCAGAGAATTACGAATGGATTGTTGAGACCTTCCCGTTGAAAATGAGTCCAAGCACGACTCGATTCGGACTATTTTTTAAATTAGAAGTTTCTAAAAATTTTCAATTATTAAACATATTCCGAACTAGGCCGTGTTTGGACTCATTTTCGTCGGCAGAGCCTCGTCGATCGATGAATAATACTTTTACAACGATACGATAACAAATATAAAAATTGTATTATACATTAACCCATTCAGCCTAAACTACGAATTAAGTGGTTGTCAATCGCGGACAATGTTGAGTCAAACTTTTGTATTTGTCTGTATCAAGAACAAAATACCACGGTTGTAGCCGCAATACCATTCTCGTTATGCGTACATTGAAGTAAAATGTAAAAAGTCGCCGAGAAGGCTAAACGGATTAAGAGAAGATGAAAAGTTATTTTGTACAAACCGGGGAGTACCGTGAATAGGAGGCTTGTTTTAGACGGGACACCCTGTACGTATACTATATCTAACTATACACGTGGAAAGAGCGTGCTGAAGAAGATTGGGTTCGCTTAAACCTATAAGGAGGAAATGTCGATCGATGCGCGTTTACTCTGGGACGTAGATGCTATGCCGCGAGCCTGCTCATCGGCCGAAATACTGCACGGTGCTCCGGAACCATTCGAGCGTCGAAGAGGATCGCGCGGAGAATGCGACGACACGCAATCTCCCGTGACGTCGCGGGATTCGTCGGGACGCGAGGACGTTCGCGGCGATAATGTCCGTTCGCGTGGGTACAGAGTTTTTTTTTTCGAATTCGCAAACGCGCGGATACAGAGGTTTCGGATTCGCGAACGTACGGAAACTCTCTCGGTCGACGCGCGCGTTCACGGTAGAAACGGTGACTAGTAGATTTTTCGTCGAACAGTCCCTCGCGTTCGGTTCGTTCTCCGGGAGCGAAAGAGGGACGCGAGAGAGAGAAGGTGGGGGGAAGGGAGCAGGGAGGGGCAGGACGGGGAGAAAGAAAGAACGAGGGCGGCAGGGAGTGAGTGCGGTGGGAGAAGGCTAGTGGGTGTCTGGAGAGGGGAGGAGAGAGAGGCGAAGAAGGTTGCTCGCGTGTACCGCGACTTGGCTAGTGTCCGAAGTGTCCGAAAGGCGCACCCGAGGACTCGATTCGAGGCACGAGGAACGCGTCGACGTCGCGGCGAGTTTATTCCGTGGACGGGGGCGCGAGCACGGCGCGTCGACGCGATTGGACGAACGAACGAGAATCGGTCGCGATCCTCGTCGGCTGATTCAAATTCGAACCGATCAGGGGAAACGCGGACCGAGCGCCGCCGGTCCCAAGGACTGGTCCCAACCGGTTCGACACCTGGTCGATTTTCGCCAGTGCGGCAGCTGAATACCCAGCCTCTTGCACTCGTGCGCGTACGCGGTGAACGATTCGCAGTAGCAGTTCTCGCTGGGACACTCGCACATGTCCTGCAGGCAAGCCTTGTAGTACATGGTCGGGTTCACCTTCTTGTGGCACGCGTCGAAGATCTGCGATCTCAGCCGGTTGCACAACCTGCGCATCGCGACGAATCGCATTTCTCGTTAGGACGCGGACACAAAACATATACGGGGACCTTTTTTCGGGATCAATTCTCAGTGCCGGTATGAAACGAAAAATTCCACCGTTTTGTAATCCGGAGCTTCGTTGCCGAGGTACAAGCGTGCATATTTATTACTTTTGTGTATATTGAAAAACGTATAAGTTCCATTCGGAAAAAGTTAAACCGAAAGTTGGGCCTCCTAAAGCACTTTAATTTCGTCTAATAATATTTTTTTTTTACGATTAATATTTTGAAAAATATTCAATTGTCTCGCTATTTTGTATAATTAACATCTTCGGAAGTAAAATAAATAAATGCTCTAATAATAAATTGAACAAAGAATCAGAATTCGAAGAAAGAATAATTAATATCAAACGATAAAACATTTAAAAAAAATAGTTTGATTTATATTGGCACGAGGAATTGATTCTGAAAAATGTATCACACTTTGGATAGTAGTTGTGTACGTTATCGGTGGACGTAGCTTACCGATGATCCTTGCGCCCTCTGCAACGTCTTTCCCTGCCGAAGTTGGCCACAGGCTTCGGCCTAACGCAGCTCCTCTTGGCTCCTACCGCCCAGGACTGGCCGAACGGTTGAGGGTCTTGCAGCAGCCTGCCCCGCCGGTTGGTAAAGTCGTCCTTCGGCAGGGAATTGAAGTTTCCGCAGAGACCGCAAAGCCGGCCTCTGTACGAAGTCGGCGCCGACACTTCGAGAAAGCTGATCCCGTCCCACAGAACCTTGATTCCGATCTGCGTGCTCACGACGATGCTGTCCACTGTTCGGTTCACCTCCAATCGGTTCGCCACTCGATACGGCACCTCCACCTTCTTCCCGTTCACCTTCACTCGCATCCTCTGACCGAGATTCACCTTCAAGTCGCCCACCTACGGCGACCAAACATACAGAGCTCGAACACCCGGTGACACTGATTCGTGCCGCGCGAGGGGGAAGTCATGCAAGCTCGGCTACCCTTTCTCCTTCGTGGTGTGCCTAGTTGTCGCGCGGTTGAGACGCTAGATGGCGTTACTACAACGTTACAATGACATATCCTAAAACCTTCCGAAACTTCTAATTTCAACAGGTCGCATGAATCGTTACGGAGTAACAATGCACTCTGTCAATATCTTCGCGACATTTAAAGTTTATAACGGATTATCTATTCAAAGAATAAATTATCATCTGTGGAACATGTATCACTGAATTTTCATCATAAATTTTGATTTATATAACCAGTATACGAGTGTTACGGGTATAACGATATTGTCTCGGCGATATATAAACGTTCGAACAATCGAGAACGAAATATCCTTTATTACGTATCACGGCATATTTTGCATATACTGCGTATTTCAATACATTTTACATATTCCGATATATCGAGTGTAATATATGTGCATGTATATCGTTTAAATGGAATCTGAAAAATACTGGTTACACGAACCGGAATTTATTCTCAGAATGCTTACGACATGTATTTAATAAATAATAGTTTAGTCTCTGAATCGATGATCCATTGTATACGTTACTCGCGAAGTTATTGACAGAGCATTGTTATTTCGTAACGAATCGTGCGACTGTCACAGATCCGTTGGATGTTACGGAAGGTTAGTGCCGCTCTGTCGCACGGTCGGAGGCACAATGATTCTGCGCACCTATGTCGCGCAGCCGTCGCGCGAGATTGTCGAGGAGAGGGGATAGCACGAATGCCCCTACGACGGAACGACTTTGTATCACCGAGTTCGTCGACTCGATTCCCGTCCGAACTGTCGCGCCACGTGCCTCTCGAAACTCTCGATTGCTCTCGTTGCACCAACCTTTATGGCGATCGTCTTCGTCCACGCGGAGAATCTCGTCGACCTGGCGTCGTTGGTCACCCGAATGCTGAACGTGTGGCCGGAGCAATCACTGGCCAACTGATATTTGCATGCTCCCTTGAAGCTGTAAAACTTTCCGTCGAACGTACGATAGTGCGGATCCCCGAAGACCGTGCACACGCCGTCGCCTGCACAACGCGAAAGATCGTGTCGGAAATTTGTCGGGCGGCTGTTGGCTGCGCGAACGCAAACGGTACATTACGATCGAACGACATTACTTTCGACGCAACGTGGACAGCACTGGCCCTCTGGATGTTCCAGCCTGGAGTTCGGTGGACAGGGTAGATTCAACGGTGGACACATCGGCATCGCGCACCGCACCTTGCCCTGTGTGCAAGCGCATGCCTTGCAGGAATCAAGCTTCCAAGTTTCGCCATCCTGCCTAGGACAAAACAGAACCTTTAAACCAAGGAAACGAGGATCGAAAACGGTTTACCCGGATTTCCTTGAACGGATGAAATTTTTTTCGCGTTCAAGGAGTCTCAAAATCGGGATCGTGAGTCTCTTTAAAGCGGGATAGGTACCGAATAACAAACCGCGAATTAGTCACGTACGGGACTCTTGGTAATACGAAATAAAAATTTCTATACTTTTCAATATACTTCTTCCAAAATATTATCAACGTATTAGCGAGGTTTTCCCGATTAGAATAAGTCCAAACACTACCCAATTCGGATTATTTTTAATCGTACATAATTTTAATAATTTATAATTAAAAATAGTCCAAACAAGGTCGTGTTTGTACTCATTTTTATTGGGACAACCTCGCCGATCCATTGATAATACTTTCTAAAGCGTATAACGAAATATATAAAATCGCTTAAAAGTTCAGGGCACCGAGTGCATCTAGACTTGCTTGTCATTCGCAAATGGTTCGAGATTAAAAATTAACGCGATTTTAATCTTGATTTTGCTCCTCGAAAGCGGCAAGTATTGTAGCATTATCGTAAATACTCGCCCCGTAAGTTTTCCCGGCGTAGGTGCACGACGGTCGAATTTCCTCGACTTCGGGACACTGGGGACAACAACGACCCGGAAGAACAGTCTGGTGCTCGCTGGGGCAGTCGTGGACTGGACAAGTCTCTCTGACGCACGACACGGCCGAATTAGAACAGCTGCACCGCGTGCAATGGTCCGCGTAAAACTGTTTACCGGAATTGTAGATCATCGTACCCAGCATACACGCGCCCTTTGGCGGTGACAAGTATCTGCCGCTGCCTGTTGGTGCAACGATAGAAAGAAAAAGAAAGAAAACAAAAAAAAATTGAAATTAGTGTAAAGCGACGGTCGTCGTACAAAGCCAACGCCGAGTGAATAATTTTAACTACCACCCTTTCGCTACTAAAGACTATAATTATTCTCGATGAAACATTGCGCGCTTGGGCACAATTATCACATTCCTTTGTACGACTTACTAGATATATACGAAAGAATTATTACAGCCATTATTTTCTCGATGCCGGATATTTAAAGTGAGAACTAATAAGATTTTATTATTAGAGATTTCGAATAATATTTTCAATTTTCATTTCGAACCTGATTCTTCTGAAAGCAGAGTACGGGTAACCTTCGTTCGGCGACATTTTAATAAAAATTGCATTCACCGAAACGTGTTTTATTGTTGCAAACTCGGGTGATGCGACTTAACCTTTTTACAGTGCGCAATTTTTTAAATTTTACCGCGATTCTATTCAAAATTTTCCGGGAAAATTTTCTCGAAAATATTCAGAGAAAAACTTCTTTGAATAATAATGTATAAATGTTTTAAAAAAACTAGACTAAAAAATGATATATTCTTGAATAATAATAAATTATTCCTTGAATAATAATGTATAAATGTTTAAAAAAAACTGGACTAAAAAATGATATACTCTTTGCACGAGATGCGTGCAATGTGTTACACGTAAAAATTTTTCGAGGAATCGACGAATACGAGCCACTGTACGCGATTCGGTACATTCGTAATACAAGGTTATCGGTTTGAAATTGAGTCGTGGTAGGGTTGAGAACGCGCTGTAATATTATTGTTTTGATGCGTATTGCTGTCGGTCCAAACGACCTTGCCGCGGTTAAAGGCAACGATCGCGGGATAATAGACGCACTCGAAAGTAGAAAAACGTTGGAGATACCTCTGCAACGCGGGCAACACTCGCCAGGGTCGTGAACGATCCTCGAGGAAGGACAGTGCAGGACTGGACAGGCTTGCTTCGCGCAGATCAGCCGACCCGCGTTGCACCTGCAAGTCACGCAAGGGTCCTCGGTCGTTGTCACCGATCTGTCCGCTGTCACCATTTGTCCGTTCACGTAGCATCCTGCGAACCCGAAGGAAAAAAAGAATGGTGTCGATTTCCGGTTGAATCATTCCAACGAGACAGAGCTGAGCAAATTTGATTTAATGTAACGAACAAATTTGTTACGTGATGATGAGTTATTCGAAAATTTTCCACCCGAGTAAGTTTTCATTCGAATAAAAATAACCTCGTAAATTTTAATCGAAAAATTTATTAAAATAATGTCCAACTTTTTGAGGTTAGAGACGGGCAACGTTTGATTCGAATAAGAGACGAAAAAAATTAGTGTGTAACGATTTATTCGCGACGTTTATCCGATTGGACAGTTAAATTTGTATTTATTCACGGTGATATATTTCCATTCTGTAATTTTGAAAATTCTAATATTTGTTCAACGAGTAACGCAGAAAAGTGTATCTTTTTAATTTTACAAATTATGCCCGTCACTAATTGAGATATCGTCCTCGTACGACCGGTCACGTGGTACTTACCCACGCAGACTGGACAACACTGGCCGGGAGCAGCAGGAATGGGCTTCGAGCAAGGCGTATAGCAGTGCAGTCGAGACTCCGTGATCACGCCCGCCTTGCACGTGAAAATTTTGCACGGCTCGGTTCCTTCCGTCCACTCGGTCTCAGACTCGTGGTATATCCCATTCCGTACGCATCCTTTCAACCATACACCAGAGATTCGATTGTGACTTGGGAATCAATTTTTCTCGACTTCGTGTTCGGAGAAATTTTCATCGAGAAAATCTTGTCGAGCCACCGATAACGCTCTCGCGAAACAGTAATAAAAAAATATACAAATTTCACTTGCACTCGCGAACGTCACCGTATCTTCTACAGTATTATCAATGCATCGATAAATTTTCTCCCGATGAAAAAGAATCCAAACACGACCTTACTCGAACGCTTAATTAAAAATACATATATATCTAAAAATAGTTCGTAATACTTTATTTCGCATCGACTGCTCTTCTAATGTGTTATTTGCGCGCTGTTGTTTTATCTCTCTCACTCTACCTGTGTCCCGAATTCCTCGACCCGAGACTATGAAAAAAAAAAAAAAAAATACTTTCCCCAGATTCGTGGGAACTAGACTCCAATTCGATTGCATACAATCGGGGAAATTTGTATCCGATTCCAACGATCGGTCAGGCAGATTCGCGACAATTATTCCGTCCACGTTGAACGGAAAATTACCCGGGTAATCGCACGCGGATTCGAAAGAGTGTTCGCGCGAAAGAAGATTAACGTTTCCCGGGCGAGGAATTTTGTCGCTGGTCGCGCGAACAGGGACGAGGTTGCGTCACAGCTAACGTAATTAATAGAGAAAGAGATAAGGAGGCCGCGGCCGGGCGAGCATCTGTCGGTGTGTAAACAGTCGCATGCGCCGATGCCGAAGTTCCTCGGGTTTATCGGCAATATCGACGAACAGAAGCGCCTTTGTGCCCCGGGAACAATGCTCCGGGCCGGGCATTCCTCTCGCTCGAACTCTCCGTCTCTTTCTCGCCGGTGCGCTCGTGACCCTCGCCACGGTGAGCGACCGGGTCGGTCCTTTGCTCGAACCAATTACAGGGGCCATAGACAGAATGATTTCTCGTACCTGAATCTTGTACGATGTGCACGGACAGTTGGGGCGATTCCACGTCACTTTTTCCACGGATATTACGAACTAACGTTCGTTGAATCTTACCGGAAAAGTAATATTCGTTTAAATTTAAATAAATCGGATATCGGCGTTGAAATGACCAGGGAGCAGGTAGCGACTTTATTCCAGGAATTGTCTCGAGCTCGAGTCCCGAGACCCGAGACAAGGAAAGAGAACAAACTTGGCGAAAGTAAGCAAGAAATTAATAGTACGCGGAGTAGGGATGGTCGATCCCGAGCATTTCGAAGGAACGCTGCCCGCAGTACGATGAATCGTCCGATTACAGAAATAAAGATTTTTCGTTATTTCGCTTTAGCTTTGTGAGAACGATGTCGATGGACCAGCGAGGTTCTTCCGATTAATGCGGCGCGAAACGAATTAAATTTTATTCGAAACGAATTTAAATATTCCAGACAGCGAAAATAATAAAATAGTAATAACATTTTTCCAATTGATACCGTGTATGGATTCATATTGATCGAGAGAACCTCACCGACTCGTCGATACTGTTATTATAAAGTTAAAGTGGACAATTTTAGAAATTGTCTAATCGCTTAATACACTATTTCTCTCTCGCTTACTGTTACTATATCTGTTCACTGTCTGTTCACAGGATCAGATTACGCTCAGGTCGAGACACCGAGGAGTAGGGGAATAGGTCATTGAAATTTAAGCGAGACAACTCTATTGAAATGTAAACGAGCATTACCGTGTAGTAGTGCCTCGTTTAATGTTCGAAAATCGCGACCGCCAATGATTAATACGGGAAGAGAATTTTTTGTCGGAACTGAGCGAAATTGAATGGGTTATCAGAGTTGAAAAAATACAGTGGCGATGACGATTCCTAATCGCGAATGTATTGGGTTGTTCGGAAAGTAATTTCGTTTTCCAAAATGGAGAATATATAATTTAATAAAATGTTTATACACTCTAAAAAAATCGTGTTTCATTTTCATCAAAAAAAAAACGAAATGACTTTCCGTTATAAATCTTGTTAGTACCCGTGACATTACTATACACTCAATCGTAAGAATTAGTATCGGTGCTATGTAATGTTTCATTATATAGCAATCCTGGAGGGGGGAGGGGGTAGTCATCAGCTATCATATATTCCCTGCTAAAAGATGGTTTATCTTTAGTAGTTTATCACCCGGTTAATTTCTGAGAAGCAATATCGTCCATCTCGTTAAATTTAGGTTTATCCGATTTTTTGTACAGTTTTACCAACTGTAGTTTTGTACTTGGAAATGTATTCATAGTTATTCATACTATTCCGATTAAAACAGATGGAGCTTATCTCTCCTTTCTTGACGCGGGGCCGTAGGGAGGTGGAGATCGATCCAGTAATTTTTATCTCGCGCGACTAGTGAATGAGATCACCAAGAGTGAGCGAGACAGAACAACGGCAAGCGAGATTCGCAGTAGGGCAAGTATCAACGAGAACCAAAACCTTTTAATTGAGACTGTTGGTTGCTCTGATTAGAAATTGTTACTCGAAAGTGGTAATTAACCAATCGTTTCGTCTATGACCCCTATTAAAGCGACTAATTAGACAAATGTCCACGTTTCGTACCTTTGCATCTGTGACAGCACTCGTCCTCGCGCGGCTCCAGCAACGTGTAGCAACCTTCAATGCTAGGGCACTCTTGTTGCTTTCTGCATTCGACAAAACCGTTCTGCGAAAAAGAAAACACGACACTGTAGTCGCGATCTCTTGATCCAAGTTGATCAAGGTTGTCAAAAACATTTTAAGTAATTCTTTTTAACTAAGAGTAATTTTGCTAATAAAAATTCATTTACCGGTTCTACTGTAATATCGGTAATTTAAATAATTAAATTTTCATTTTTTAATAATAAAACTAGGAAATATTGTATAATTTACTTGCACGAAAAATTGAGTTTTCATTAATATCTACGAATGCAACGATACAAGTATGACATTAATAAAAAGTTCAATAACCAATTAATTTTATCACTACATTGTATGTTAACTTATAACCATAAATTATATATTTTCTTTAAATTTTTGGATACAAGGGAATAGGTTTTTGCAAATATTCCAGTTAAATATTATAGTTAATACTTGTTAAGTTTCCTTTAATATTATTATGGTTTTTAACTTGCCCATCGGTGAAGCAACTCTATAACTGTATAGTCCTATCACTGAGTTTCTCAATAGGGATTGATAAATTGTTATAAGAAAATTAAAAATAAAATTTTGTATTATTTTATTCAAAAATTTCAGTTCATCTCTTCAAATTATAACTTTCACAAAAGAAATTAAACTTTGATCATAATATTTTGTAAAAACTAGGTACTTTTGAGTAGCAGTGTTAGGCAAAATGTAATCCGATTTATGATTAACGATTAAAATTACCATGTAATCAAGCCAATGATTAATGATTATGATTACAGAGTAATTAATAATTATGATTAATGAATAACACTAATAATTAAAACGCATGTAATTATCGTACATAATTGACTCATTAATCGTTAATCGTGAAGTGATTATTTTTTGCATTATGATCGAACCAATATGATAATAAAAAAGCTAAAAAAGTTGCTAGTAGTGGTTAAGGTAATCGTTCATCGAATGATTACAAATTACCGATTTATGATCACTGATTAATCTCGGTAATGATTAATCAATGAAAAAATGCAACAATAATATATCTCCTGTTTCCCGAGCATACGCAAACTCCCGATAAACAATCTCAATTTCGTTTATCGAATACACGGAACATACACGTGTTCGTTCGTGTTACAATTTTTTTTTATCTTAATACGCTCTTAACGTGACAAATATCGTAGTTGAAATTGTTACACGTTTCTTTTACACTTTTACGGACACGAGCTTTATTTACCGATTTAACGGACGTTAGACATTTTTTTCATCGAAAATAGAACAAATTAAATCGTAAAATAATATCGCTCAAATTTAACGTATTATATTAGACGAATACGGAAATATGCTTCCTTCCTCACGGCACGCTGGTTGCAACTAGAAAGGCGTATGTGTTTATCGCTGTAATATATATATAAATGCTGAATGAACTATCGTGTGTCGAGCATTGAAGTCATACCTCGTATGCTTGGACTCGAACAGACCCACCCTTAGTCGAACGAGAATTAATGTAAACAGTTGCGAAAAAGTTATAAAGGCCAAATCGGAACATCGCTGTAGGTCAACAGAATAGAGAATTCCTAGAACGCAGCAGCGGTAAACATAAACACTGTGCGCAAACGAATTGTCTGGAGCAGTGTTTCTCAAACCTCCAGCGAATTTCTTCGTTAAAAGATTTCTAAATTTTTACATTCCTCCAGAAATTATTATTTTACTACAACGAAGATTATTATTCCACTCGAAGGATGTCACATTAAATACTATTGGGTTGTTTGGAAAGTCATTTCGTTTTTCAAAATGGAAAATGTATAATTTAATCAAATGTTTATACACTCTAAAAAAATCGTATTTCATTTTCACCAAAAAAAAAAACGAAATGACTTTTCGAACAACCTAATATTTAATAATTAATTAATATTTACATACTCCCTACTTAACGTACAAGTGAAATTCATTGCAAACGAAATATCTAATAAGACTACTGTTTCTTTTAACGATTCTTTTTTTTATGTTTTTATTACTTACTACAAGTAAAATGATGCACTACTGGAATTGTTTTTTTTTTTTATTCTACTATGTACGTAATATTTCTTTTTTTATATACGTTCGGAGAGCCCCTTGGGTCCTGCGGTGCACGGTTTGAGAGACACTGGTCTAGAGCGCGTTTTCGTCGGGAAAATCGTTTCTCGACGCGGGACCTCTCGATTTCGCTTCTAGACGAGAGTCCGGTTATCATCGGCTCCCGGTGCAATTATTTCTCTCGGTCGTTATCGCGACCTATAATTAAACCCTTGGGATTTATCTCGCGGCCGAATTGCGTAAAGCAATTTAACGCGGGTCACGGGTAGTCGTGTAGCGAACGCGAGAAGGTCGCGGTTCTCGAAAATAACAAAGATTACGGCCAGTTGCCGCGCGAGCGCGAAAGGAGGCTTCCGTTCGCGCGGTGCCCGCCAGCGAAATCGAAAGGAGCGGCCGCCCGAAGAAAACGAGTCTCGAGACGTCCTCGAGGTCGATCGGTCGGATTGGACCAGAGCCGGGACACATTTTTATTTAGATAACGAACAACGAATCAGAATATCGAATAACGCTTTATCTCGATGAACTTTTATTCGTGACTCACGAATTAAACATTATTACTTACTCGACAACGTAAGACGGACCGAGAAATATTCGTTCGTTACATAAATCGTAAAAACTAGTCGTTCTGTGCGAACGTGTTTGAAGCATTGCGCGCTCCGTGTTATTTTTGCGCGATAATTAATCGTCAGTACGATTTACCGAAACAACAGAATATGGCGGGCAACGCATGATCCGGTACACAAGGTAAAAATACAACAAATACCGCACAAGCCGCGCAAGGATCGCGTATTCGCGCCACGAACACAAGAGCGCGTACGTAACAGATACTTTTATCATTTACATAACGAGTAACGTTTTATTCGTAAATCACGGATGAACTTTTATCCAGATAAAACAGAGGCTCGTGAATACCACGATTATCCGGATAAGTTATCCGAATCGAACTGTCTTATCTGTGTCATTATCTGGATAAAGATTTATTCAAAGTTATTCGAACAACGGCCAACACTGAATCGAACGAACGGAGGATTTACGGTCGTTCCGCGACGTCAGCGCAATCTATCGGGTTTGATCCCCCTCGAACGAGTGAATAATTGTGTCGCTCGCAGCTGGCAGGATTCCCTTCTCGAGCCGCGTGGCTCGCCAGACCGGAGAAAACGAGAATCTCTCCGCGAGTCGACGAACCAAATGCGCAGATAATTGTCGGTTCACCGACTGTCCTGCTAACATCGCGCTTGCGCGCATCATCGCCGGACGATACTCGGAAGATTTTTGCGCCCCACAGGTCTAGATAGCGCGGCCGAATCGCGAAGCGAGACGACCTTTCGAGCGACTCCTCGAACGAGAATATCAGCGAGCATGTTTCGACCGTTTAGCGACGCGAATCTCTCGCGCGATCGTTCGTGCAGGAGCGCACGGATTCTTCTCTTCTCTTTTCTACTTAATTAGGATCGACAACTATCGAACAGTGAGAATTATATCATTTTAAGATAAAAATATTAGTGAATACTTGTCCATACTATCCAACGAGGAAAATGTGCTTCGAGCTCTGATTGTTTTCCTCGATAGAGGAAGAGTTTATTTATATCTTTTATGCAGAATTTAATTCTATTTAATCTGACATTTTTTTTTTATCAGTCGAAACGCGATTGGAGATTTTAAAACGTATTTTTCCGTAATGCGAATTTTTTTTATACTTTTTCACGGTTACAATGTTTCCTCTGTTATTAGGGTAGAAAGTGAAAGTAGCAGAGACGTATACGACGCATCGTTTTGTTACTTTTTATATCGATGAATATTATTAAACGAAATGTAATTTTCCAAAAAACATCGAATGATAGATTTTAAATAAAGATTCTTTTGTATGTTTTAAGAAATTTAAACAACATCCTTGGAAATTTACGATCGCAAGTGATACACTTTGTTATTCGTTATGAAAAATACACATTCCCTAAACATTGATATAGTATACTTGAAATACGTGACAAAATGTTTGATATATAACCAACATTTTTTTGTAATACATTTTTTAAAGTAATGTATCGTCAGATATACGACTTTTATCTAATCAGGTGTTTCCATAGCATATTTAAAATTTTCGTTAATAAATATAATTTCGAAAAACAGGTATTCATACTTAACGTAAGAATACATATTTATTTAGTCTACTCTTCTCTAATTTGTTACACCTTCTCGCTGCACTTCGAAATTTCGATCTTCCTTTTCTTATCTGTGTTTTTATTATTCCAACATTATCTCATCGATATACGTTCCTTAGAATCATTTACGGTAATCTCTGGATAACCGGAACAGAATAAATTATCCTGGGAAAGGCGAGGTATTATTCCAAGAAAATTTTTTTTTATCTCGAGGCTGATAAAATTGAAAACGATGAAAATAACAATTGTTATATTTTTGATTAAATCTCCTCGAGAATGTCACCAATGCACTGTTGAGGTTCTCCGGATTGAAACAAATACGAATACGACTTTACTTGGACTATTTTTAATTATACGTTGTTCTAATAATTTTTGAAAAATGTTCAATAATACAAGATAAAAAATAATTCGAATATGGTCGTGTTTGCACTCATTTTTATCGGGAAAACTTCGCCAATTCGTTAATAATATTCTCGCGAAGATGTAAATATAAAAATTTTTAATTTGCTTTAATCACTGAAATTCGACTCGGCATGTATATACATATTATCGCTCTGAATGGATCCGTCGGCTGCACGAATCGACTTGACACTCGCACCGAATGAGCATAAACAGCGGTGAGGATAATTTATCAGTTAACCAGGGAAAAGTCGTTTCATTTGTCTAGAGATTACTGAACTTCTTTTAACCGTGCTGGCTCATTGTTTGTTTATTTCCCATGACATTTCCTCCTCTCTGTTCCGTTCCTGTTCTCTTTCAGCAATCGCTTGTTAAATAATATTTAACAATTATTCGTTTTTCTTTCTTAAATTTAAATTACCACCGTAACCATGCGTGTTTTTTTCTTACACAACGAATACGTACGACTGGACAATTAATTTATATTTAACTTTTACGTTTTACATTTCATTATGTCGTCACACGTATTATATCGATTTTTATCGGTCAATATCGATGCTTTTTATGTAGTATTATTATACCGTGAGATGATACTATTACACGTGGTATTATTATTATACAAATAATAAGGTTAGAAAATTTATTACAAAGCGTGCTGGTTCGAACCGTGTTTGCTACAATAATTGTTTCGAATACGACGAGCAATCTGATATTTTTTATTTTTCTCCGTTTATATTTGATTTTGTATTCCATTACGAGGAGATAAAGTCGTTAAATAAATAAATAAATACCTTGACGAATTTACCTTGCATATGCAGTTGAAACACTTAGTGTTCGGGATCTTGTCGACGGTGAAATCTTCTCCCTCGATGTCGCAAGTCTCACGGCTACCTGCAATCAAAAAACCGTAACGCTAATCACAGCGCGAACAGAATCTGGGCAATGTCGCGGGAACGAAATTGACGGCCGGTGCGCTTCGCGGTCGCGCAATATCGATTTCACGTCGTGATAATTCGCCCGATATCGACCTTCGCGTTCCTCGTTCCCTCGGCGAATACGCGAGCTCTACGATTAGTGGACGAACGAGCGCGATCGAAGCGCCGGTGTAACGAAACGCGCGTTTGGGAATCGTCGCACAGGGGACCAGAATTGTTCTATAGTGCGAGAAAAGTATAGCAACGCCTCGTGTGTCAACGAAACGCTACTCCTGCCGGGATTTGCGATCAGAAGTCATCCCTACCATTGGTTGCTTCGATTCGAGCAAACAGCAACCATGTATTGTAACCTATTCGTCGTCTTTAAAAATTCTCCATCTATGCTTTGTGTATTTATAATTGGTTCCAATTTTTGAACGTTGAGGCGTTATTTGTAATTTATCGATTTCAGCCAAAACCGTGCAGTCGGTAGATAAGTAATTTCTTTGATATTTCTTTGTGGTAAATAATTATTTTCGTCGATAAACAAACAAATATAAATATTTCAATTATAAGTACATAATGCTTTGTTTATCTGTGCAGACATCGTCGTTTCTAAGCACCGAAAATAGATGTTCGTATTTGATCCTAATGTATAGTATCATTTTTGGAAATTAAATTTTTTGATATAAGTAATTTACCATCTTTGTTCAGCTCGTAGCTTTCGACCATCATAGTTTGATCTTTTTCAGTGGAAGTTCGTAGTAAAAATTTTAAGAATTAATGTTTCGCCAAACATCTTATTTTATATGTAATTAAATATTAATCTATAATATTATTTAATTGGTAGATAATTATCACGTACAGTAAAGTCATCATACCGTGGGGCATCGATGATCTTCTTCCCAGTGATTATTTTTGTAGTCTTATGAATGTTGCAAGGTGTCTCTCGTAAACATACATAATGAATGCAATAACATGGATAATTGCTAGCTCACGCAGCTGAGTGGAAAGTCACGTGAAATTGGCGTGACACTCGTCCAATTGAAATATCGATATCGTTCCACCGAGAGGATCAAAGTACTATGGGCTAAATAAATTATTTTGTAATCTTTTACAGTTTAGATATCAAGGTGCGAGAAAACGTTGAAAATACACGTGAACTTTTTTCTAAACTTTCACACCCATGTTACCAAGAATCTTCAATTTGTGTTTTTTTCGAAACGACGATGTCTGTAGAAAAAAATTAATCAATACTCGTAACTGATATATTTGTATTTATTAATTCCCCCATCGTAACAATTTAAGTAAAAGACAGACGACAAGAATTACTGCACCCATACTGAAATACGAAAAAACGTTCAATATATTTCCTACGCGTAGTTCTCACCGAGATCGGTCGATTAGATTTCGTCGCGCTGCAAGTGAATTCTGGCCCAACGCGCGTCGGTCGATCGGAAGCGGCCGCGGACACGGATACGGATGCGTTCGCTGCTGTTACTTACGTGAGAGGTCTCCCCGTTTCGGGACCCGCGCTCGTACTCGATCCCCCGGCCTGTCGAGCGATCGTGCGCGCGCACCGAACGGCAAAAATCTACGGGGAGATCGATGGTTCGGCCAGCTTTATTCCCATGCGCAATCCATCGATAATGATCTCCGCTGCTAGGTCGGCGAAGCCACCGTCAACGTCCCTCTCGGTTCCCTCGCGCACGTATTCCTGCACACTTTAAGCAACTTTCTTTAAAACGTGCGACTAGCTCCCATTGCGGTCCACCAACTCCGAGCCACCCGGTCGCTCGGTTGTCCGCGAATTTTTCGGCTCCTCCTACACGCTTTCCAGCCAGCGCACGGTTTGGTTTTCCATGCCCGTTCGTTTTCTCCCTTTCTCTTCGCCTCACCCGTCGCTCCCCGTTACCCTGCAGGTCGCGCGACGGGCCAGAATTCATTCGTAGCGCGCCAAAATTGATCGACCGATTTCACTGCTAACCCCGTCATGGAAAATATTCGAGAAACAATTTTTTGCACTTTTCCGTATTCGACGATCTTTCTTGCTTAACCTTTCGCGCTCAACGTACCATTGATCGTACGCAAAATATTACTTCGTAAAAGTAAGAATAGAATATAAATCGATACATTATTTTTACAAATTATATATATATATTTTTTTTTATTGTACAGTGTACCACAACTTCCTTGACCGTATATTAACATTTAAATGGAAACATTTGTTTCGATTATAAATTTTATTAATTTTTTTCATTGGGGTACGAATGGGTCAATCCGTCGTAATGATAAAATATTTATGAGATAAATGTTTTGATTTGTCTTCTGTTTTTTTTGTATCGCGATATTGTGTACATTCATTATTATGTTTTCTTTATTTAGTTTACTTCGTCTGTACATATGCCTTGTATTAAAGGGCTCTCCCTTTATATTTATTAATAATAATAATGATAATAATAATAATAATAATAATAACAACAATAATAATAATAATAGTAATAATAATAATGATTACTTTGTTTTATTATACAAACATCCATGTGTCTGAAAAAATTTGACCCAAATTTTGAGTGTGATTTTTTATAGTTCAAGTGTCAAAGATTGAAATAAAGCACGCTCATTAATGAGAAAAATTCCATTAATTTGTATCTTCGATTTTCGTTTTTCAGAACAAGGATGACTGTACAAAAAAATAAGATGATAATCATAATTGAAATATTTGTGTCGCGAATATTTATCACTGTGACAGTTTAAGCAAGAAAGATGAAAACAGTGATCGTAAAATAAAGAAAAATTAAAGAAATTACTTGGTCGAAATTTTCCAAGGTGTGGTTGGCAGTGAAATCAATCAATGATTTTTGGCACGCTACGAATTAAATCTAGCTCACTATGTGTCGGTTTTTTTTTGTACACTGAGTGACACGGATTCATGCCGCGTGAGGGGCCAATGGCTCGCACTTCGTGTTACTCCTTCTCCTGTACAATACATTTCTAGTTATCGCGCAGCTAACACGGTAGATGGCGCTACAATAACGGCGTAATACAGGATGCGCAGAAGCATTGTTACCAATTTTATTACGGATTAGCAGGAAACTTTAAAAAAAATTCTAATTTTATTCTGCATATTCTAATATATAGAGTGTCCCGTAACATATAAGAACACATTACGAAAGAAAGCAAAAATATATGTTCTGTTTCACCTCGCTTTCGACTTATAGCGAGTTTATTCTTTAACATTTTGTATCTGCTTGCTTTTGCAAGAAATTATTGAAACTACCTCTTTGCCTTCGAATATAAGCTCATAGACGTTTCAATAGGAATTCTGTACCATTGCTTTTATCTATCGAAAGAATTATCGCATCACAAAACAAGCTATGATTCAAAAACAAGGCCAAAGGGTGCACATGTTTATGTGAACGTTTTTTTTTGTCGTTTCCATACACAGAATCTATCTCCAAAGCGGTTTCCACATGTAACGAGACACTCTGTATCCTCAAATTTCTAGAGAATTAAATATACACAATATATTTGTAAATATATTAATACAAATATGTGAAATATACATGTACCATAGCGTATGCAGAATATTGTTTACACTTATTGAAGTTCAATACTAAAAATGCAAATTATTTATCAAACCGATAATCTGCTATAAATTGTGAGCGTCTCCATCGACAGAGCGTTGTTATTAGACAGCGATTTACTCGTTACAGAGAGGTTAGTCGCGTTGAGGTATCTCGCGAAATTTCAACTTGCTCTGTTACGCGATAGGTGGCGCAATGATTCTGCGCACTACGTCACTGAGTCGCAGTAACGCCATCTAACAGCCACGCGGAAACTAGAGATCGTGCAGGAGTAACGTGAACCGAACCAAGTGTCCCTCGAGCGGCACGAATCATTGTCACCGAGTGGACGATCGTCGCTGAAGTTCGCTCGGTTTTTCGATCAGAAATTTCACGCTCGATTTTTCACCCCTCGACGAAACGGATTCCTATTGTTCTCGCGGTAAACGCGACGCAACGTTCCACGCTGTCGGATCGAAAACTTCGCGGGAACCTCGAAGAATTCGAAAAGCCTCGCACGAACTTTTTACGAATCCCATCGGACATGCTTGACGTGTCTTTTTTTTTTCTTCTTTCAAGTGCGCAGGAATGCGTGCGAGAAAGGACGCGGCGTTGGCGTTGGCGTACGCGGCCGGTTTCTTCGCGTTCTCTCTCTCTCTCTCTCTCTCTCTCTCTCTCTCTCTCTCTCTCTCTCTCTCTCTCTCTTTCTCTCTCTCGATTTTCTCCCCTCTCCCACCCTCGAGTATCGTTTCACAAAACTCGCGAAAGTGAAGAACGGTCGCGTGAAACTAAAGAGAACCACGTTTTTTTCCTGTTCGTTTTGTTCACTTCTCGTTGTCACATCACTGTCGACTCTATGCGCCCTGTCGAGTGACGTTGACTATCTAATCACTGGTAGCTTATATAAAGGTTCTTCAACACCGGCGCCTTACCAATGAGGAGAGCATAATAAATTTATTTATTTTTCCTTACAGATTATATGTAAATAATTTTTTTAGTAGACTTTTAATTTTGACCGTATTTGAACGTTTAACCAGAGACATTTATTTTGGTTATGGATTTTATCGATTTTTAAAATTTGAATTACTAATGGATTAATCGTGTTTTTGATCGTTAATTTGTAATAATCGGCGTGAGGAAATAGATAAGATTTTGGATATATCTAGTGTACAGAATTTAATTTCTACTCACACTGAGTCATTTATGTCTCACTACTTAGGACTGTTTTATCTCCGAGGCGATCTATGTTGCACAGAGGATTGAATTACAATCGATAATGAAAATTAAAAATTGTTATATTTGTCGTAGTATTTTCGCGAGAGTGTTATTAACGGATAGGCAAGACAATCTTCGTAGAAATGAGTTCAAACATGACCTTATTCGAATTATTGTTACCTATAAATTATTAAAAATATCTATAACTAAAAATAATCCGAACAAGGTCGTATTTAGACTCGTTGGTAACGACAACGCTCTTTTCAAATTGTTGGTAATGTTTTTGCGAGGTAAACAAACTTTTTATATTTTTCATCAGATCTTCGTGACAGTCTTACGGGCGGATTGCCGATGTTTCCGCGATAAAAATGAGTACAAACACGACCTTGTTTGAATTATTTTTAATTACAAACAATTTGTAAACAAATAAGATAAAAATAGACCGAATAAGATCGTGTTCGTCATCGACCCGTGGATTCATACTCTAGGAAAAGTATATAAATTTTTGTTTTGCATCAACACTAACCGCATACCTAGACACGTGTCTGGTCGGTTTAGAGTTTCTGTGTTAGTTCATATCGTCGCGGTGATCCCGTTTACTTTCCTCGGCGTACATACCGCGCGAGGCTGGGCCTCGACTAGAGATAATAATCGCTACCTACCTCGCTTTCGAGCGAACCAGTGACAAGTGGTGGGGATAACTCGCGGTGCAACGCAAGGTAGTATTGTGGACACGAGTACGAGCCTCCGCCGCTTTTTGAAAAACGAAGTTTTCCCTTCGTCGTCCGATTTCGCGGCTCTGTCGATCGCAGACGGACAATTCGCATGCGCGCGAGAGGGAGAGAGAGAGAGAGAGAGAGATTGAGTGCGTCTGTGACGCGAAAACAAAGGGAAACGAATTCCCTGCGCACCGCGCAATACGTCGACGATTTGCTCTCTCGAGTCATCGAGTCGAGATTCGACCTGACTCGGCGCAAATAGACCGGCAGATAATGGAGATAGACTAAGAATAGAGCGTTTAAAACTCGTAAATAGAGCGTGACGCGCCTCGCTCGCGGTTCTCGCGAGAACGCGAGCGCGATTGACTTTCGATCGCGACCGGATCGTTCCTGAATTCGCGAACCGACGGCTCGAACGCCTCGAGGAACTCGCGAGCTCGTTTTCGAAAGTCGTAGCGGACGACGACGCTTCTGTGGACGTTCCGAACTCACCTATTATGCTTTCCGAGGCGTCGCAACGACCAACCGACGAGAGGAACGCCAGGACCAGAGCGACAGCCAATGGCGTTGAAGATACGCGCGTTGATTCCATCTTTGTCTTCACCATCGACGGTTTACTGGAAAAAAGAAAAGGACGGTGTCCGTCAGTCGCGACGTTCGCTGGACCGATGAGCCGCCGCGCACGGTGACGCGAACGATTTTAAAAATAAAATAATATACTTCCTGTGTACGCGTGTATTTATTTCTTCGCTTTCAATGCGACGATAAGATATATTTACCAGTTACAGAGGGCACTCGCTGTGGAAAATATGCGAGGCAATGTAAAATAATCGAGTTTTGACGTCTGAAGAAAAAATTGTACCGGTAGAGGCGAATTCTACGGTATGCAGCGGTATTGATGGTGCATGGGGAACGAACCACAGCAACATTATACCTGTATTGCGTTTCGACTGTCAGTTATTTAATACAGTATTCGTCAACGTTCTATTTATGGAACATACGGATACAAATTTTTTTATCGATAGGAAAATTTATTTGAACATCGTACAATTTTTAGAGATAATATTAACTTTGAAAAAAAAAAAAAAAACATTTAAGCAACGTCTAGCGTGGGAACGAAATATTACGCGTTAAGGTATTTGAAAAACACACCTTAAATCTACAAATGGACGAAAAAAACGAAAGGCTGTTTATAATACGATTGTATCAAAGTTTAGACTGTTATTCCACGTTAGTCACGCGTGAACCCCGTTTCGTGTTTCAACCGAAAATGTACAGCACCATAAAAGCTACATACACGTTCTTGTAAATGTTATCAATGTTATATATTGCAACTCGCAACACTTGTACATTATTGATTTCATCTTTCTTTTATTATTTTACTTTCTCTTTTGCGTATATATTATTCATACAGAGCTAACCCTTTAATTTCATACAACTTTGTTCACATAGGACAACAGT
Source organism: Ptiloglossa arizonensis (assembly GCF_051014685.1). NCBI lineage: Eukaryota > Metazoa > Arthropoda > Insecta > Hymenoptera > Colletidae > Ptiloglossa > Ptiloglossa arizonensis. Next base: position 27,734,446 of record NC_135052.1, on the reverse strand, counting down.
GATCTTTTGGAATTAATTTTTTGCAAAATATTTTTCTTTTTATCATAAAAAACGTCAACATATGATGACAATTAATAAAGTAACAATAATAATACCTATTTATTGTACTAGAGCTATATACAAACAAGAAAAGAGAATAAGGGAATACATAAAGCTATCGACAAAATTTTGTCTGTTTTTTTTATTATGTTCAAGACGTTCAAGCCAATAAATTTCATTTATTAGAACAAAGATCGTCATTGGCAATTCAAGTATTTATTATATAATCATTCTAAAGTAAACAACTTGCTTGCGTAATGGCAAAATGTTTTCGCTCATGACTCTGGACATCGCCGGATACGCAAAAAATATTTGTCAATTTTTTTCTAATTCTTAACAACATTATTTCATAAGGCTGCACTTCTGAAAAGTTCCAATGACCGATCGAGATTAAATTTTACGAGAAAGAGGGAAGGTGGGGTAGATCCTAAATATAATATTTTACCTTTGGATATTTAATAATTTTCAAGATATTAATAAAAAAAAATGTTTTCTCGCAATACATTTAATTTTGTCTCTACAAACATTATAATTTTCGAAACGGTAATTAGTATTCATTTTCATGAAAAGGGATAAAGTTGAACTAGTTTTTCTCTTATATACGACACCACGTCGTATAACAAATGAACAAAATTTATGCGAGCACCCTATAGAGACGAAGGCTACCCAACAGTTGACGAGGATACTATTGCAAAACAAGGCAGCTGATTAATGACGCCTGTCTAACGTAGGAATAGGCAGAATTCAATGCATTGTACATAAAGTTTTTTTATAATATCTTGGAAACTTGTAAATCTCCCTCCTTCCTTCCCAAAATGTAACGCCTATCGACCATTTTTTGGAATAATATCCTTTGACGCATACAGGTACACATTTTTAGTATTTACCTTGCGTGTTTTATTGTTTATTTTCGTCTCGCCAATATTGTGATTCTTAACATTGTTATTTTTGCGTCACTTGTGTTTTCTAGGTAAAAAAAAAATAGAGACTCGTCGAACGTTTTTCACGTGTCTGATTCGTCGACGGAAACATTTATTCTTGTACAAACAAGTCGTATAATGTAGAAGGATTATATAATAAACGTTTGAATTATCAAAGGAGAGCCATTTTTTCATGTTTCTTTCAGATAATTGAAAAACTGATTATTGCTGCGGTGAGCGTTCCTAGAATCCACAAATACATATATTTCATCGTTACAATTTTCATTTACAAAGTGCTGCTTCAGCGCATAGACTATCTCTTTCCTTAGACTGTACGTATAAATCACAATACGTTCTAAACTGTTGCACCGTTATATCCTATCTCCGACTCAATCTCGCTAGTACCTTTCGTGCCGTAGTATAATTTTATTTTTTCATTTAGTACTTAATTTTAGTTACAGTTTCCAGGTTGACGGTAAAAGCGTAGTCTGTCGAGTCTCGTCTGTTACGCTACGGAAAATATTGTCGATGCTTTCTCTTTGCATTATTTCCGCGTTGCTTTAATCGCATTTTCCTTATTATTTGAAAAAACATGCGAGTGCGAAACACTTGGCTATGGGGCGGGCAGCGACGCGCAGCAGTCGCGACGCAGGCGACGCGGATGGAAAACTCAGAAGCGATGGCCATCCGTTCCGGGAACGATTCGTACGCGAGCCGTCGTTCGAAAATCGTGCTCCGCAACGATTCCTCGAAGCGACGCGAGGACAGATACGCGATTCCGGTTCGCAGCGCATAGCTTCCAGTGGGGCGTTAAGCGGCGCGCAACGCGCAATAACCCCTGACGCGAGAACAAACAGAACGAAAAGAAAGGAGCGCGAGAACGAGCACAGAGATCGGGGGAACGTGTACGTGCGGCTTCTCGCGGTGTGGCGTCGGGAAACGCAGCGATCGACCGGTGGATTATTGTCGTAACCTTCCGTCCGTGAGTATATTTGCGCTAGATCCCCCGTATATTTTCACGAGTCACGCGCGGTGCTGGCGGAATCTTTCTTCGAAAATCCATAACAGCCGGCTCGCGGTCGTTCCAAGAACAACGCAGTTACGAAGTGTGTCGGCGTGCGCCGCAACGGTCGATCGACTAACGAGCCATCTAGTAGGTTAGGTTAGCTCGAACCTACGCGTCGTTTCGTCGACGATCGTTTTCCATCGCGGTGTCCTTTGCGCGTCCTTCGCCGAGAGACGTTCGCGATTTCGATCGAGTCCTTTACGAGCAGTCGGTTTTCTTCCCGGTTCGCGATTATTTGCGGCGAACGCGAGCGACGCGTCGGCGAATGCTCGCGATATTGCGTCGTCGCGTCGAGGTTACGTAACCGTCCAGCGTCCCGCGGCTTATTTAGGAGAGAGTTTTTAACCGGCCCGTCTACCCGGCGATAAATCGAATTGGAACGATCGCGACGAGAGAGATTTCGCGGGTTGTCAAAGGATAAGCACACGGCCGGATGGTGGCACGGATCAATAGGCGCGTTCTGTGTCGCAATCGCGCGATCCGCGTGCACTCGTGGCCGCGATGCACGGAATTTTCCCTCGGCCATTGTCTAGCTCTCTCGCTCGCGTTTCCGCGCCGCGTTCCGGCCAGCCGTGGTAATTTTCAGCGCTCGTTTTCGCTTTCGTGCGGGCGCACGGGCACTCGGCGTCAAGGATTCTCCGATCGAGTAGCCATCCGGGGGCGATTCGTGAAGCAGGATTTGCATAGAATCTCGCGCGACGCGGCGGGAAAAAATGCGGCCAAACCTACGAGCACCGAGCCTAGAAAGTCGAGCGAAATTTTCCGTGGTCGTACGCACGGGGCGCAGGGGGAACCACCATCGGCGCCTTTGGGGCGTCTCCACGATCGTCTTCGACTCTCGATGAACGCGAAATAGAATTTCTCGAACGATTCAGTGCGACGAAAGATACCTTTCCAAAAGTGTATTTCTGCGTAGATATTTTTACTTAACAAGCAAAAAAGGTATTGCAATATATTTATCTTTGGTAATTTTCTTTTCTTGGTAATTATTTGTTATATTAAGGACTCTACATTGAAGAGTAGGGCGGGGGATCATTAAATATCCTCAACCCATAATGCAGTGGCGCTTATATTTAATTTTGAAATATATTATAATTTATTTCGCGGTTAGAATTATTTACTCGATATTATTGTTTGGAACCCCTTTCCCTTTGACATATTTTGAAGTAGTTACGCATACTTCTCGATCTATTAGATTTTTCGACTTATATTTGATCTTATCATTATTTGTTATTTCTTTTATTATAAAAAGTTTTGTCACTTGCGTACTTTTTATGTTTTGGACTACGCATTCGTGTGGATAGTTGTACTTGGCAATGAAAAACACTCGTTCAATTATTGAAGTAATATCTTTTCTTATTTTTATTTCTCCTATCGTAAATAAAATTTTCATAACAATATTTTAGCTACGTCTAATACAATTCCGGTACAGTATCCGCGCGGAAATATACTTTTTAAGACAGAGGCTGCAGCCCTGCAGTAAACCATTAAAATCCTATTTTGCGTTTTCAATATCTTCGGTGGCTAAAAGTCTTTCGCCTTATTTTATTTCTCATATTCTCTTCTCCGCCGCTCACGATCGCGGTTCGCTCGAATGCTTCGTGCCTAATGGACGAGACGAGTTCCGTTTATCTCCGATTCAGCAGTCGAGGATAATACCTTGGACGGTTCGGCGTTCGTAGAAGAATGCGGCCAGCGATGGACGAGAAGTAGGAGGTCAGTCGGGCTGACGCGACTTTTTGGTTCCGCTGGCCGGTCGGCGGAGACTCGACGGCGCCGTCGGCTCGAGAGGAACGCGAACGCGGATTATACGGCAACGTGCGACGATCGTCGACTAACGTTCTCGGTAGATCCTCGACCCTCGTTACGATTAAAATGGAAATTAACCCTTTCGGTGCTGCATACTTTTGTCGAGTGTGTCGCGTACGCGCGGTATACTCTACTGTTTGTGGCACGCCTCGACGCTGAATACTTTCCAACCGTGCGTGTAAACACGTCCACAGCGCTCGTAGCGCCCAATTCGGTAAACATGTACACGCGTCCGTAGCGCACGTGCGTACCAATTATTAGAGTATACTACACGCTACATGCTCGTAGCAACGTAAGGGTTAAGGCTAAGCGTATACTATCGATTTTTCTGCGGTGATCAGTCAAATCGGGCACCTGTCCACCATTTTTCCTCGATCGAATTGTTTAGTGGATCATCCGTTTACGATTATTCTCGATCGAACGTTCCGAATGGAAAATTGAGACCTTTTTACTATTTTTTTTTCTACCAAGGAATGATTAAATCAGAATGAGAATCAATAGATTTTGTGTAATGTAGTTTAACGAGATGTATATTTTTTGTTACACTTATTTTTAATTCAAAACATAACCTATGTCAAAAGGTCCCCTGATAAACTTAAGTCAAAAAGATTATTAAAATAGATTAATTTATCTATTGAGTAAATCACCATATAATCGAAATTTAAAAAATTGCAAAATAATTTTTTCACCAGAAATATTCGTTTTTAAAGATTATTTTTCTTTTTCGCAAGATTCGAAAATTAACAATTTATTCTAATTTTGATTTGTTCGTTGTGAAATATTACATTCCATAATTTAATTCTAATACATATTTCATTCCACGAATAACGAATAAAGTGTAATTTATATTTTACTCGTGGTTCGAAATTCGTATTCGCACCAAAATTTTACCCATCGTTATGAACGAAAGAGATACACAATCGACAAAATGCGCGAAAAGGCTGCAGGTTTCATCCCTGGCCTAGCCTAACGCGTGAGCAGCGGCGACACGCGCGCACACGCGTCGTCACCGCGAGAGGGAGAAGCGGATGTCGATGCCGAGCGACAAAAGCGTCGCCGATGAATCGCCCGGATATCGTGAATCACGCGACACTCTTTTTCGATCCCTCGTCACGGCAACGTCGACGCTGCCGATTGCTAATACGTGTGACTCGCGCCTGCAAAAACGTGCGGAAAGTTATTTCGATCCGCGTCGTTACGTAAATCCTCCGAACGTGCTTGCAACGATCACGTTTCTCGCGAATCAATCTCCCAGGATTCACGAGTCGACGAACTCGATTTTGGGATCGTCGGCATCGATCGTTTCCCGGCTGGGTAGGGTGGAGAGGGGAGTCGGGACTGGGGTTCCCCCAGATGAGCGAGATGCGCTGAGAATATTTTCTCCGATGGGGGCCGCGGCTCGAGCGAGAGGCGAGCGAAACGAGTTGTGGCACGTGTTCCGTGGAATCGACGCGACACAGCTGGTCGCGCGGATCGAGAAGCGCGCACGTAACGCGTGCACGGCCGAACGAAGACGGTCGGTTGGGCATCGATACGATAGAAACAGGAGAAAATAACGAAATTCGAGGCATCCGATGATAGAAGCCTGCGCACGAAGAAGACAATCGGTCGTTTGGACGAACCTTTCTCGACGTGTGATCCAGTCGTGGATCGCGTGGAATTTCTCGGTTGGTCACCGCGCTGGACCGATGAGACCGGGCGGTCTCGTTTAAGGGGATACGCAACGGTAGAAGATACACTATACCCTTTGAGAAAAGAGAGAGAATTTCTGCACTGGAAATTTCTTCCCTCCACTAAAGTACATTTGCAATACTGCCTGATGTACAATAAATTACCTACTTTTTAAATAAATTAAAAAAAATTAAATACACTGTTTATAGGACAAAGATAAGGGAGAAGTAGTATTTAGTTTTATAGTTGCCGCGTTAATACTTCTGCTAAAAATATCAGCCCGTTTACTTAAGGATTCGTCCAATTAATTAAAAATTACGTTACCGTTACTCGTTGACTATAACCGATTGTTTAATGAAAAATATTTATCGAAAATGACATACAGTCATTTTTGTGGAAGCGTGCACTTTTGAGGGAAAAATAAATAAATATAATAACAAATATAAATGAGTATGTCTGGGGAAAAGAGGATGCGTCCGGTTGGAATTTAACTTTAAATTAAAATAAAAACGAGCTGTAAAATACATAATAAAAAATTTTTTCTTTTATTCTCGGCTGATTTTATTTATCCGTTCCAAAAAATAATTTGGTAGTTTGAAACGTACTGATAAAACGATCGAAAGAAATATTCATAAATATTAAATGCTTTCAAAGTTACGAATAAATTACTATATCGCTGTAAATTAATTGTTTGTCGATACAATCTCTTCACCGAAATTCTCTCGTTTGTTTTGCATCGATCTCCGTGGGACCGAGGTACGCGATCGAAGAACCGCGCTCGTGCCGCAACGAAGCATGAGCGTTAAGCGGGGAGCGTGCTCGTTGACAAGAGCGATCCTTTTATTTACCTCGTTTTTTTCACGACGCTCCTCGAGACCCTTGAAATGTGACAAAGTCCGAGCCGGAATTCGGCATAGGTTCGTCCGAATCCGCAATCGTCTTCACGGAAATACGGCTCGGTATAAAATTGAGCGTAATTCGAACGATTCGGAATAAATTTTTATCCGGATAGTAATTAATCGTTGTCCTTTGACGACGAATAAAACTTTACCACACGAATTACACATTCCGCTCAAAGATATTCTACGCTAAAATAACATACAGCAGCAAATACCAAATTCAATATTCTACATGCATACATGCTACGAGCATCCGCGTGCGTACGTAATGGATAGTTTTATAATTTACATAACGAATATTTGTTCGCGTAAAAGGGTATGCAGGAAACCGATAAAGTCATATTCTCGAATAGAGAGTAAACTTTCGTCCGAGTAAAAGTTTATATAGGTAAAGTTTTATTCGTTGTTTAGATAAAAATGTGCCCAACTCTGGTTCGGTGGAACACAGGCAAGGGGGAGAGAGAAAGAGAGAGAAAGAGTGAGCGGTAAAGGAGGCGGGAAGCCGTGGAAGTCGAGAGACAAAGAGACGCGTAAAAGGAGAAAGGGAAGGAGAGGGAAGGCTGCGACCTCGCGTGCTCGAGCGCGAGTTTACCGGAGCACTCGCGAGCGACTTTGCCTCGAAGCGTCCGAGAGCGATCGTTCCTCGTCGTCGCGTCGATCGCGCGAGAAAAAAGGGTTTCGTCGATCTGGTTCGTTCGTCGTTGGAACAACGGATTTCTCGATCGAGAACCGAGGCAGCGGTTCTCCTCGTTCTTACAGCGAATCGTCAAAAGAAACGGAGAACGACGGACAAACAAACTGCACAGTCTTCGAAGAGACGGACGAAGGCGATCGGACGACGGGCCGCGGAGAGGCAGACTCCCGACGAGTAACTGGAAGTAAGTGGCACGAGCTGTCGCGTGCAAGCACGCCGCGGCGGAACGACAACAACGGAACAGGTGCGTGGACCGAGAAGGGCTCGCGCGCGGCTCGGGCCGCGTGTGCGTCGGTATGCGAGCTGCTCGGGTGCACGCGTACGCGTCAGTACGTACACGGACGCCTACTTTACGAGCCGACGTGGGCGAGCACGACGCCGAAGAGAGACGGAGAACGGCGGAGCCACCTAACATAACCTGCACCTAACCCAGACCTAACCCAGACGAGGTTGGTTCGCGCCACTCGCGACATCTAGCTCCGCATACTCAGCTGTCAGACGGGTACGCGCCGTCTTCGATCCTAGATCGCGAGAGACGCGGTTCGCTTCACCCGCGAGATACCGTCGAGTCGGTAATTCGCGAGGTTGTACGTCACTGTTGAAGAAATAAGGTAATTCGGCGCACGATCCGATCGTTTTCACTCACCCGAGTCGGTGTTCGATGTATTCGTCCTCGAGTAAAGCTCGTGAGAGGTTGTCGGCGGCGATGGCGGTATCGGGACCGCGCGTCGCGTCGCGTCGCGCAGCGCGACCGCGCGAGCTCAACCACCGTCGGAACGACTCGTGCCCGACGACCGCTCGGTCGAAGAATCGCCACGGTCTCGCGACACTCGGCGTCGACGCGTCGACGAGGCTGCTTTCTCTTGGCCGCGGTCGAGCGGGGCTCCGTTCATTTGACGAGCGGGAAAGTCCGTTTCGAGACGTGCACCAAACGCGTCTCCCCGTTCCCTCGGTGTGCCGAACTTGTCTGTTCTGTCGTCGTCGGTACGCAACATGCACGCACGCACGCACGCGCGCACGCACTGTTCGCTCGTCGTTACGGAAACGTCGCGTTGACCGCGTTCGCGCGAGTTACCGTCGCTGTGAGGAGAATCGGCCCGCTGCGTTCGCGACGCGGAGCACGACCAGCAACTACCAACAATTCCGCGTCAGCTGCTCGCCGCAGCTGCACTGAAGTTCCGTTGCGACTTCCACCACCGTGCCGGAGTAACGAGGTTCCCGTCCCGATAGAGCGGCCGGGGGCACGGCGGGGCGAGGCGGCTGGAAGCCGCGGCCGAGAGTGGTGGCTACGACGGAGATGGTTGTCGAGATGGTGGAGGTGGCGGCGGTGGAGCAGCGAGGGAAGCTGGAGAAGCCAGCGACCAGGAGAAGGAGGAGGAGGAGAAGGTGGAGGAGGAGGAGGTAGTCGCCGATAGAGACCGATAGAGACCGGGTCCGCACGGAACCGGAGAAGAGAACGGCGGTGGAGAAACTGCGAGGTTTCAGAAGAAGGGAGGGAGTACGCTCGAACTCGGTCGCGCTCCCGGTCCGTTGCGTTAGCGATGGGACTAATTCAATTATCGTTTCCAACCTTTTCGACGCCGCACAGTGAAGCATTCAGCTGCCAAAAGCGGAACAAAATGTCTCCGATGTCGAACAATTTTACACCGATAATCGATCGTACGTTCGTGGCGCAAGGTACGATTAGTTTTTTTTTTTCAAGATTCGTTGATTCGTAACGCGATTGGACGCGTTTTGGTTAATCCAACTTCCGAATCGATGAAAACTGAAATCATCGTTTGCGGTTCGATGTTGTTTTTCGAAATTAAACGATAGAATTGAGCAAGTCGGGTACGCGTTCGAGTTTTGCCAAATTAGACCCTGACACCATTGAACAGCGTTTAATACATTGTCGAATGTATTTCATTGCTGTTGTTTGTTTCGAAACGAATGCAACGATCTTTTCGCTGCGATTGGAAAGAGTAAAGCCTTAAATTTATCGCAGGAAAGAAATTGGCTGCTACTGGGCAATTTAGAGGGGTAAGTTGTTGAGCATTGTCTCGCGGCCGCGTAGCCACGGGCACTGTTCAGCGTTACGTAATTATTTTATTTATAAATACGCTTCTGCTCACCTCGGATCCTTTGATATCTGACCTCAAAAAGAAAGTCGATAAAAAATCTAAACTGTATTCAAAGGAGGTTATAGAATCGTTTCTTCTGGAATCCAACAAGTGGACGATTTAACGGACCAGTAATTTTTGTTTCCAATACACTTAACATCGATTAAACACTAACCCTTGTATCGCTTACAATTTCACTGTTTGAATAAATCAAATTAACAAATAAATTACGAGAAACCCAGATTCGTTCTAAATCCACGAAGTAGCAGAATAAGAGAGAAGTGTACGATTGAATATTTTTTTCTTTGCTTTTGACACACGAATGCCCCACTTTGCGGCGTTTCGTTGCCCGGGATCGAACGCGAATTCGAGTGAGCGACTCGCAGAGGGAGAAAGAGCAGCTCGCGAGGCGGTCGTTGCGCGAGAGGAAAGAAAAACTTTTCCAGTGGCCGCACGAGGAGAGAAGCTGCAGAATCACGCGGACGGAACGTTCCGTAGCGTTTCTGTGGCTTTCCGATCGGGCCACGGCTGGCCCTACGATTGGAAAAATTCGACCTATTGCATCACGCAACGACGCAACACGTAAACTCATTGGCGATTACTGTACACGCGCCCCTTACACTTCGCGGTAGAATAACGACATTGTCCCCTCCCATAATCATCTATTGTCATCTGCGCCTAAATCGGCTGATATATTTCTTTCTTAACCCATTAATACGTTTCGATATTGGCCTTAACAGTTTTAACCTTCCATCAAACCTTGGAGAGACTGTACTAATATGACATTGCGTAATAAAATTACGTCAACGAATTCAAAAATTCCATCGTTAAATTCGCGATATGGACGTTGGTTTACATCTACATGTTTACAAGGGGTGAATGTTGTTATTTTAAATTGTACACAGTCTCTATGTATGTTTTTCTTAGATATTTTTCTCTTCCAACCCCCTGGTTTTTCTTTTTTTTATTTCTCGTTCATTTTTTTCGCTCAACACGTTCTATTTATAATTTACAGTGCTAAAATTTATATTTTACATTTCTCTTTCTCAACTCGAAGGGCATCACATGTGATGGGGTTGGAATGTCCAACTATAGTGTTTTATGTTACTGTTTACATTCTTTTAAAACTAACAAAGTTTGTTTATAATTTACATTGAGATGGTTATCATTAACCCTTAATTTATTTATACATACTACTCGCTATTATTTATTAATATCTGCAAGTGTACATACTTCATAACAAATATATATATAGAACAAATATATATGCAGATATTAATTATATATTTATAATTAAATAATTGTATAACAAAATATTTTAATAACACAAAGGTGCTCGACTTAGTTTATAAATTGTAATTTCCTCGAATCTCAACGTTTGTATTATTATTATTATTACTACAATTATTTAACGCATTTGTTACGCACATACGTGAGCTATAGATATAATATAATATCAAGAATAATTTAGCGCGATGGCAACGCACAGCCAGAGGCTGCTTTTAAACTTAACCTCGAAGTTATTACACAAACAATTAAACATAAGACAGACAAACCATAACTAACGAAATGGTTCAATTTAGGAAGGAAGAGTTATAGGCAGTGTTGGTGGACGAAGATCGGTGCGTTTGAAAGCAAAACATAGTACCAATTCGTTATTATAATAATAATTTGTCTCTTAATGAATAATATACACATCTTGTCAAAATTTGTTTCTGTACCGTTTCTAAAGTTTTTGTGCGCATATGCACTAAATAGTCGAAGAAAATGATCCTGAATGTAGGATGTGCTATCACGAAAATGCAATTTATAAACAAAAAGACGAATTTCTTTCAACATTACTCGAATGTATTCTTTATACTTGCTCTCAGTAGATACATATATATAGCCTCACGATGAACCAAAGATGTAAAAAAAGTTGTTAAAAAAAAAATTATTCGGTACAGAGGGAAATACTATACAGTGTAAACAATAATAATTTTTCACCCCTTAACGTACCAAACAACATTCGTGAGAACATTCATTTCATACCATTGGTTACTCGTGAGATACTCCACCGTGTCGAGATAAAACAGACACGATAAAAATGTATCAAATAAATCTGAAAGCAGATTAAGTTTTATCTAAGAAAGTTAAATAAACTTTCACTCGATCTCCCGTAATAAAGAAAAAAAATTTAACCAGATTTTATTCGATGCGTACTTAAGAAGGTATTCTGGTTTTGGGGGCGAAAAAAAAAAACCACTTTTTCGGAGATTTTTTTTCGAAGAAACCGTAATGTTTTTGAATGCACCGATTTCGTCATACGTCGATACACGTTTCCAGAGTATTCGTAATTTTTTTCAATAAAAAACAATAACAACTGTGAAAGTTACCGAATCATATTTACAAGTTGTTTGAGAAAATATGCTCGACATGTTGACAGCTCCCCTGCAAATCTAAAATGGATAAATTAAGAAGCATTTCGTTCAGTTAAGATACAATTATGGTCGAAACTAAAAAAAATAAAATACCTTCAGATCGAATGAAATGACACTTTAAAGTTGAAATATCAATTTTGTACAAAAGCAGAAAACGTCCTGTCGACATTCCAAGTGTATTTTTCTCTCGTAACATGAATCAAAAAAATGGCAAAAAAATTCCTTTTTTTCCTTCCCAAAATAAAAAGGCCCCCTCAAAGAAGAAATTTTTGTGCCATTTTTTCCAAAGAAATCATAGTACTTTCACAATCGTATTTTTCTCTCGTAACATGAATCAAAAAAATGGCAAAAAAATTCCTTTTTTTCGTTCCCAAAATAAAAAGGCCCCCTCAAAGAAGGAACTTTTGTGCCATTTTTTCCAAAGAAATCATAGTACTTTCACAATCGTATTTTTCTCTCGTAACATGTGTCGAAAAAATGGCAAAAAAATTCCTTTTTTTCCTTCCCAAAATAAAAGGGCACCCTCAAAGAAGGAACTTTTGTGCTATTTTTTCCAAAAAAAACCATAATACTTTCACAATCGTATTTCTCTCTCTAAATACATATCAATGGGTGAAAAAACCCGCTGCTATAAAAAGTACTATAGTTTCTAGGGAAAAAGTGTCAAAAAGGTTTCTTCTCGACACGTTGACAGGGATTTTCTCTGCGCGTGCAGATAATCGATACCTCGGCTTCAAAGCGTTACCATCGTTTCTTTCGAACGGAAGATATTTTGTTCCTTTGATTTTTTTCCATTGGTTATTTTTCTTTTGGTTTCCACTTAAACCGTGAGTATTCGCGCCGGTTAATTTCGTATCTAGTCGAGGGTTTCTTATTTTCCGCGAAATTGAATTAAATTGTCTCGAATCGAATTACTGTTGGCCGGAGTGAAACCACGCCGATCGCGAGGAAAGCGTTCCAGGCGCGCGCCGTAAACCTTATGGGACGCGCCGCGAATTTGTTTGAATTGGCAAAATAAACCAACCGGGGAACGCTGAACAGACGTTCGCGCGGGACGACCAATCCACGGAGCGAGACGGTCGCGACCTATCTGTAAACAGCGAGCAATCGCGAATCTATTTTCGGCGAATCGACCGCGCAGCCTTACACCTTCGACACTTTGGCCATCGTTCTCTGCGCGACGAACGTGGTGACCTTGAGAAGAAGAAAAAAAAAAAAAAAAAAACTTGTGGTAACCTCATGCACTATTCGAACGAATAATATCTTCTAAACCCCCTCTTTTTCCGTACCAAGGGGAACAATAGAGGGAAAATACCCGTTTCAAAGTTTTTTTTGAATTTTCACGCGGTGACCTTGAGGAGAAAAGAAAACTTTTAACGTCGTGCCCCACTTACACAAATATTATCTTCTAAACCCTGTTTTTTCCGCACCAAGAAAAACAATAGAGGGAAGATGACTCAAATAGGAAAGATGTACTCGTTTCAAAATTTTTTTGGAATTTTCACGCTGTGACCTTGACAAGAAAAAATATTGATTACATAATTTAAGCAAATATGAGATATTTTATTAGATATTTTTCTTATCAAATATATTTACTAAATAAATATATTTGGGTTTAGAATATTTCTAAAAAAGAAACTCTCCAAAAAGACACTTTCTTAAAACGCGCAATAAATGATCTATCTATCCACGAAACTGCACGTGTACTTCCACCGTTAAAGACGTTATTCGATAATAATAACAATTAATAGAATTTAGAAAAATAGAAAGAAATGATATAAAAAAATATATACATAGAATCAAAGAAAACTTATTTTTCCCGAGGAGAGTTACACACCCTTACTAATAATTGTTTACAAGTGATTGTTTATTTGTATTCGTGAAAAACGATTACAATACTTTGTTGCTCGTTAGATTGTTGTTACGTCTCCAAGAAAGAAGTTACAGTTTCCTAGATCGTGTCGAATAGATGTTACCTTTTCCGATCGAGTAGTGCAATTAAGAACGAGTTCAGAAAACGACAAGTTCTCAGGCAGAAGTCGTGACAACTTCTTAGGCAATATTTTACTCCGCCGCTCGTCGCTCGGTCTCGGGCGCAACGCTCGAGCGAGGGACAGGCTGTAAATTTTGCGAGGGTCGCGGAAGCCAGTCATTAGCGCGAGTCTTGCCTATCTCTTCGTTCATCTCCGCGACCCTCGTTGTGGGTTTAACGATTTTCGTCGAATCTATGAAGTCGTCGAGTTCTCGTCCATCCGCACTTACAGATGATTTATGGATCCGTTAGGCGTCGTTTTTTCTTCTTTCTTTTTTTTTTCTTCTTTTTCTTTGGACAACACGAAGGAATTATGCTTCTTCGGGACCACACGTTTTTACCGACCACGGATCGATATATTTTACAGATACGCCGACACGAAATTTAATTTTTAATACTAAGTCGATAGACGAATACAAGGTTGTTTGATAAGTTTTGTAAAAAAAATACACATATATATAAATAATTATTTCAATTTATAATTAAATATTAGGTTGTTCGGAAAGCCATTTCGTTTTCCAAAATGGAGAATATATAATTTAATAGAATGTTCATACGTTCTAAAAAAATCGTGTTCCATTATTACCAAAAAAAACGAAATGACTTTCCGAACAACCCAATATATATATAAATATATAAGAATCGTCTGTCATTGTAACAATTATATTACGCAGAATTGGAAATAATTATGCGTTAAATTATCCGTATATGGGAGGCTCTATCGTAAAAGCAACATTCAGTACCATCGTTAAATATATATTAAAAAAAATACATATGTATATAAATAATTATTTTAATTTGTAATTAAATACGTATATAAGAATATAAGAATCGGCCGTCATTGTAACAATTATGTTACGCTGAATTGGAAATAATCACGCGTTAAATTATCCGTCTACGGGAGTCTCTACCGTAAAAGCAACATTCCGTGTCGCCTCTCCCCTAATTAAATTCCATCGCTCTCGGGGAGATCTGTCCCACTGCGCTGCGTCGCACGGGCCCGTCGCGAGACGGAAACAATTCTCTACTGGGCGAGAGGGAGGGGGTAGAGGGGAGGGGGGTCCCGGTGAACCGTTCTCGCGTCTCTCCGAACGGCCGCCACCGCCTCCGGAAGCAATTGATTGCGAGCGCCGCTAATTAGTTTACCACGCCGATAAAGGCTTTGCCTCTCGGCCGAGTAAATAGGAACGCACTCTCGATTCCAGTTCCTCCGTCTCTCCTCCGTCACCGTCTCCCCCCGTTCTCGGTCTCGCTCGTCAGTTTCCCGAGCGTTCGCGCGCGCGCTCTGCTGGGCTTAGGCAGGATACGTCGTTTCCGGAAACGCGATCAAGATTGCGCGCGAACCGTACGCCGCAACCTTCTTCCTTTTAACGCTCGAGATTGCGTCGCGCGGCCCGGCGTCGTAACTGGCCTCGAAAACGCTGCTCGCGGAAAAGAAAGAAATGTAGAAAAAAAAAGAGAGGGAGACGGAGACGAGAAGGGAAAGAGGAGGAAAGAGAAAAAGTCGAGGGAGTGGTGTGGAAGAAATTGGAGAAGAAAGAGAGGGGGACAAGAAGAGAAAGAGGGAGGAGGAAAAGTCGAAGAGAGGGGAAGAAAAAATACGGGAAAAGAAAGTAACAAGAAAGGAAAGGAAAAAAATAAAGATACGAGGGGGGAAAGGAAAAAGATAAAAATACAAGAACGGAAAGAAAAAAAGAAAAAAGTCAAGAAAAGAGAGAAAAATGATAAAGATACGAGAGTGGAGAGGAAAAAGGCAGAAAACAAGGAAAGAAAGAAAAAAGATAAAGATACCAAAAAAAAAATGAAAGAAAAATAAAGATACAAAAGAAAATGAGAAAAAGTTAAAGAAAAAAGGAGAAAATGACAAGGTGGAAAAGGAAAAGAATGAATTGTTTCGTCGAGAAAGGAAAAAAAAAAGATAAAAGACAAGGGAAGAAAAGAAAAAAAAATACGAAAAAAACAAAAATGAAAAAGACAAGAGGGAAAAAGAGAAAAGAGTGAGGTTTCACTGGTTCGATTGCCCGCGGGCCGGCCCCCAGTCGGACGGGGCAATATTTCGCGGGGGGGAAATGCACCTTGTCGGCGCGCATGATTTAAAAGCGGACCACCTTGCTAAAATTCTCCATCCACCTCGAGGACCACCAATGGAGCTCTTTTTGGGGAGGACTAAGTCACCGTGAGAGCGGTAATCGGGGATAACAAGGCAGGGGCAGAAGAGTGCTGGGAAGGGCGGGGGGGAGACGCGCGGTTAGAATCCTCCCGGGACGCTCGTTCCGACCAATTACCTCGCTCCTCGACTCCTACCCTAAATACCTATTGCCTCTCTTCTTCGGAGGTCGATACCCGACCGGGCCGACCCTGCATAGCCGATCGGACCTGCGAACCCCTGGGAATAAACCCGCGTTTTCGACTTTTCGTCTACCTGACGAAACATTCGTCCCGCGCCACAGGTGCCTCGGCCAAGGGGTTACGCCACCGCTGTGGCGGGAAAAAATTGAAATTATATATATATGTATGCATACATACATACGCATACATATACATAGATACATAGATACATGAGTAACTTTAGTGTTTTTTAAATGCAACACCGAGCAACTTTAGTGTTCTAAACGCGACATATGGGCAAGTTTAGTGTTTAAAAACGCAATATCGACTAACTTTAGTGGTTTTAAATCTAATATTCAGTAACTTCAGTGTTTTAAAATGCAATACTGAGTAACTTTAGTGTTTTTTTAAATCTAATATTCAGTAACTTCAGTGTTTTTAATTGTAATATTGAGTAACTTCAATGTTTTTAAATGTAACATTGAGTAACAGTGTTTTAAATGTAATATTGAGTAACTCTAGTGTTTTTTGAAATGTTATATATATACCTTCGCTTATATATAGGGAAAGGTCCCCCACTATCAATTAGTTTGAGTTTTTCTTGTCTTGAATAAGTATATTGAGTGGGTAAAATTTCAAAAAAAGTAATTTTAGTGTTTTTGAAATGGTACTTAAGGAATGGAAAATTTGTTTTTTTTTCTTTTACAATAGGGTGTCCTGCAAGGAGAAGGTTACTCAGTATCTATTAGTACAAGTTTCTCTTGTCGTGAATAGAGTGGGTAAAATTTGAAAAAAGGTAACTTTAGTTAAAATAAATAAAATAGAATTGTTAAAAAAGTGATTCGTTGCGCAAAAAATACTTAATAAAAGAACAATTTCTTTCCTAGAATTTAATAACAATGATTAATAATTCGCAATTATTAATTTACATATTATAGCAAATTGAATTTTGTTCATTTCACTAGAAAAGATTCTTCGAAATAGGACGTTTATGTATCGACAAAAGAGAGAACGATAACTTGTGGAAGGAATTGTGAATCGTATTGGGTCAGACATTTTGGTCAGCCTCCCTAAGGTCTGCGCCAAGGAAAAATTAAACTTCACTGTCCGTATTCCCCTTGCTCGTGGGCTCGTATTCTCCTTAACGCTCCTCCATAATGGATTTTTAAACGTTTACTGGAAATAAGCCCTAATACTCGTAAACTTTTAAATCGTCGCACCATCGTTGAAAATATTCCAAAATAACAAATGAATTACCAAAAATTTAATCGATTCAACGATTCGTTAATTTACAAAAAATATTTTAAAAAAATATTAACAATACGAACTGCAAAGTCTTGTTGAAAAATAAAATTACTGTCGACAATGTTTACCATTTACTTTTTAATTCGTCGTTCTATCTTTTTACCGTAGCCAATACGCGAGCAAATCATTATACTTCCCCCACTCCTCGGTGTAATGGCTTACGTCAAGTTCTCTTCCACCGTATCAATGAATTTTTCGATCGAATCTTTTCTCGGTCGGAAAATGCAATTTTTCGCTATTTCTTCATCCGCCGTACATTTTGCAACGCCAACACGATTCACCTTAACGTTTCGCTGTCGATGCAGGTTTTCGTTTCAGTTTTCGTCGTGTAATATTCTCACGTGTCTGGAGCGTACGACGAATGTTTCTAGGATTAGTTTCAACCCCAGCTTTCCGAGAAATTCCACGCGATGCGAGACACGAGTTCGACGCAGCGCGCGAAACGCCACGTTTTTCACAGAAGAAATCGCGAGGGCTCGTCTGCTGCTCTTCTTTGTACCTGATCTTTCTGATTTCTCGACATTTTTCATTTCTCGAGATACGAGAAGTCATAATACCTGAGAATTTCCAAGAGATGGAGGAAAAAATTGCGACGTTCCTATTTTTCGAATGAAATCGATAATGTTCCACGAAAACGCAAAAAAACGTTTGACTAAATATTTATTTCTCTCCAATTACTGATAACACTCGTCAAAATGGGGAAAAAAAACGATAAGAATAATTAATACAATAAATGTAAAATAATGAATAATAATGTCATAAGAATAATTGTACAATAATTTTGTACAAAAATAAAATAAGGAACAAGGGAGATGATAAAGAGAATAGAAATAACGAGAGACAGGTACGATTGGAAAAAAGTAACAGGAACGAATAAGGAGAGAATAAGTGTCCGGAGGAACTAAAGGCAAGGAAAAACTGGAACAGGAACGCATAACGTAACGAGCACGGGAGACGAAGAATGCGAAGAGAAATAAGAGGAAAGCGTGTTCGTGCACAGCTAGCATAGATATTACGATCGGTTAGGCACGATGGAAGAAAGCTCGTGCAAAGGTCGAGCAACGATGAAGGCGCCTCGGAAGTAACCACTAATGGAGGTAAAACTAATTACGACAGCGACGATTCAGATGCAAGTGTTATTCTTACATCTTTAGTTTGCGAGTAATTCAGTGCGAGAAATTTGGACGCCCAACGCCCGTTATTATTCTCCATCGTATACACAGTACCTGTATTACAAAAATAGTTTTTAATTTACTCACATATGACGTACATTATAAACGATATTTTTGGTTCGCAAATATTGCGACAAAATTGAAAAAGAATTTACTTACTATCTACATATAATGTATTATACGCGGTATCGATACGTATACTGTATAATATAATATATCATACTGATACTTATACTGTACAAAATAATTTCTCACAGTTCGATACTAGCCGAAGTTTTAGCTCGTTGACACTCAAATCACTGCCAATGAAAATCCTCGATCGTCCATTCTAATATTCGTTCTCCAGTCGAAGACTTTTTAACCCTTTGAGTGCTATAAGAACGCGTGTATGCATTTAGAGAAAGCCATCGGTGTGAACTATGAAAGTATACGTCCAGCGAAAGCTATAGGTGTGGATTGTGGACGCATTTACATACGTTCGAAAATAACTTTCTCGTATTATTTAATTCGGGACAAAAGAAATACAATTGTAGGTTAGTTGTGCCTTGCACTTTCGATCGACAAAGTTCACACTAGGAAAAAATATTCCGCCCCCAGCGATTGTAAGCGCTAGACACGCGCCGTGATTTGTAGCGGTAATAATTTAGTTACCGACATCGCGCCGGTAACTAGGTTTGAGTATAGACTAAGGATATCTTTTGCTTTACGACGTAGTCAGCGCGAGGTGACAAAAGAATTAAGTGGCACGCGCTTGAAAAGATTAGAGACGAAACTTGTAACGAGCAAGCAACCAATAGCGTCTTTAAGATGAGCATCTAAAATATATTAAACGCTTTATTTGAACAAGTAGTGAAGTGTCCATTACACAACGTTCGCTGTATAATTATTTTCTTCTCGTGTTTCCAGATCTCGAAATAAATTACTAGATACCACGTGAAAAAGTTAACCTATTCCACCACGTCGCAGAGCATAACCTATTCAATCACGCGTCAAACTATTTCGGAAAGAATCTTCCTCGCAGATAACTTCGACCGAAAGAATAATACACGATGTTATTCAACCCCTTCGCTTACAATATCGTGTGATTTGTGGTAAGGAAATCGGGCCGAACATAAGAACGCCACCGGTGAGTCTTGCCCACATTCGTACATTCAAACATATTTTCTTAAAAATATTAGAAAAAAACCCTTATATAATGCCTTCGAAAAGAAAATTTAGCGTTCACGAGAAAAGTTGAGTTGTTACCTTATCGTTGATTATGACAAGCGTTCTCGAAACTTATTCGAAAAATCGTAGAGTAAGAGGTTAAATTCGCGAATAAAGAAGTGTCGACGAATCGAACGTACTAGCTTTGTCCGCGTCTCGCCGTGTTCCGGGCGCGAACACTCGCGTCGAAGACAATCGTATAATTTTTTCGTCGAGTCGCGTCCCTCGAGCACCGGCAGAAGTCGAGCTTAATCGTTCCCGTGTCAGATCGTTCTTTCTTCCAGGAAGGACGATTAAGTACACAAAGCCACCAGCGAGTTTCCGCGTAATCCACGCTCGACCGAGACACCGATCGCGCGCGTGTCCCCTTGCCGACCAAGGAACAGTCCGAAGGGGGAAGCGGGAAGACGATCAAAGGGAGCCAGAGTGCGCGGGACGGGAGAGGAACGCGGACCTCGTCGAGCGCCTGGAACGAGGAACAGGGTGGGGAGTGCGGCACGGGGAACACGGAGTTGGAGAGGGGGAGAGAGGATTCGCGCGCCCATTTGTCACTCGATGCCTCATCGAGGATGCGGTATTTCCTCTAACGCGCCGCTTCCGACGATGAACGCGCGTTCCTCGAATCGGCCTCGGACAAAAGCTCCGCGAACGCGATAGAACGTTCGCGCTCGTCGTGAGTCGCAGGAGACGTTGCCCGTTTCACAGCGGTGTACACCCTGGAAACTTGTCGCGATTTTTTTCTCTCCGTGAAGCTGTCGCGTCATCCGCGCCACCGTTAACCCCTGTCTTATCGACATTGACCGAGTAATTGCTTGCGGAAGAAACTTGCGCATCACGGTTATTACCATTCAGGAATAGATATATTGGCAGCGAATGGAGGCCCGAGTAACCTGTTTACGGTTAGTTTACAGTTTTACCGCTTGGAATTATTCACGAATCACGGATTATTACGATTTGGGAATATATCGGCAGGGAATAAAATTAATCTTGCGTAATCTATTTACAGTTAGTTTACAGCAAGTACTCGATTATTAACGGTTCTTTTGCTCCGTAATATTTGGTGACAACTATTGGAACGAAGAACCAATTATACTCCCATCAGTTACAGTTGTGCGATCCCAGAACAGCTAAATATGAAAAAAGATTTCTCAATACAAAATTAAATAATAGAAAATAATTTTTACAAACATTGGAACGTCGCTTTGGTTAAAAGTCTTATCTTTATTCGCAAAAATTATACGATCGCAGTCAACGTTGCTTTTAAACGCAACGCAAATATTTCACCTACAAGGAAACATTTCAAAATGACATTCGCTGACTTTCGCGAAACTTTTGTATTTCCGAATCTACGAGGCGTGCGAACTTTGAATATCAAAAATAGCAATGAAGCTATTATTACGATCAAGGACGCAAATAACGTAATCGCGTGGGAAACGTAAGAAACGTGATTGTTCAGTTCACGAAATTTACTTTATTCTTAAAATATGTTCGTACAAATCCCTGCCGGTAGATTCGCACCACTCTGAAGGCTGTTACTCGATTCGTACCGAATTACCAGAGACTACCGTACCAAAATACTTAACTATTCAAATATCGTTTAAATACTTGACTACTCAAGTACTGTTAGAATACTTAACTATTCAAATATCATTCGAATACTTGAGTATTCAAATTGCATTCGAATACTTGAGTATTCAAATTGCATTCGAATACTTGAATATTCAAATTGCATTCGAATACTTGACTACTCAAATACTGTTAGAATATTTAACTATTCAAATTGCATTCGAATATTTGACTATTCAAATTGCATTCGAATACTTGACTATTCAAATTGCATTCAAATATTTGACTATTCAAATTGCATTCGAATATTTGACTACACGAATTCCATTCAACCACATTTGAATATTTGGCTACTCGAATTCCATTCGAATTCCACTCTTCTTTATAGATCGAAAAGTCTTCTCAGGGTGTCTTAAAACGTGATTTTCGACGAGAAAACATTCTACCATAATTTTTCGCGATTACAATATATTTTATTTTCTCTACAGTCAGGACCTTTCCTATCTACTGCAGAGAATGAAAATATTGTCCAACACCGAAGATACTGTACCCGTTGCTTATCGAGTACTCTGTCCTCCCAATTGTTCCCCTGGCCTCGATTCGCGCCACTCGGGTGGCGCCATCTCGAAAAGCTTGGACACTTTTTGTCGCGCTCAGTATTTCACGCGCATTATCTGGAACAAAACTTGTGCGCGATTACAAGAAAATATTCAAACAAAGCGCGCACTGTTGTTGGCCCCGAGTCAAAGACAGATCTCTCGGTCCGCGTTCCTCCTATTAATTAACCTCGGAAAAGCAGAATCACGGCGCCAGAATGAATCACCGCGACGATTCGAGCCGCCGCCGCGTTTCATCAGGTTTATCCGCTCGGCGTGCCGCCGATCGTCGATCGTGGATCGCGGAATAAAATTATCCTAACCTCGAAGACACGTACACTTAAGTAAAAGTAACTATGCCGATCGACGATCGATCCGCGCAGGTGCGTGCGCGCGTGCGCGCGCGCACCTTCGGCGCGTTTGACGTTTCTCGTGACAACGGATTATTACAGTTAACCCTCTTATAACACGGTGGTTACGTTCTCGATAAATTTCGTATAACGCGAAACAGTGTTATAAGAGACTATCGATACAAAAATGGAGATAGTATTTTTAAAAACTCGTAAAAATATACAATTTTTTTTATCGTATCAAAATCATCATTTTTATTAAAAATATTAACAATAAAAATCGTCTATTAAGATACTATATATTTGTGTCAAATATTACGCCTTAACATTCACCGTCTTTGTTGCTAATAAACGCAAGAAGGTTTCCTCTGCTGTACGATATCTTTGTTTTCTATAGTATGTGTGTGTTTCGTGTGCTTCTGTTCTGTTTCGAAAATTAGTGTTTGTTTGCTTTTACTCGATGAATCCTTCCGAGTTTCAGGTTACCGGCTGGAGGATTATTTGCAACTTTCTTTTTTACTTGTCCTCCTCGGATTTCAACGTTCTTTTGTAGAGTGTTATACTCTCCTGGACGAGGAGATAGCACACGTGTGCTATATTAAGTTCTCAGGAAAACATTCGGAACACTCCAAATGCAACGAATAGCTCCTTGGTTCATCCTCTATGGTGCAGATAGCTTTAGACGTGTCCCGTGCACGTTACGTTATGCGTTCCTGATCCAATTTTTCCGTCTTTAGTTCCTTCGAACGCTTATTCTTTCCTTATTCGTTCTTGTCACCTTCTTTCCAGTTATACTTTTCTTTTATTATTTCTCCTCTCGGTATTTTATTTTTATATTTATTCTTCCTTAAACGACTTAAATGTTACAATCCTTTCTGATCGCTTAAAACGTCGATTTCATCTTATTTTTTATTACCACACTATACACATACTAGTAGGGTTTAAAATTAATGGGTAAAAAATTAGGTGTAGACACTCGATAATTTTGGAGATACGAGTAATCGAAATTCAACCAACCTTCGGTTATATGTAAATGGATAAATGTAAAACTTTTGTTAGAAATCTGCGTTAGAAATAAAAATCAACGTACTCTTCGATATTAAACGAGGACATCCAGAAAAGCTGCAGCTCAAAGTATACTGTATATCACCTCGAATGTAACATTAATTATTTATATCTTTACATTTATCGGGTGTCTATGTTTAATATTGCACAGATTGCAAAAGGAACATATATTCTATCATCTTGTCAAAGGACGTTAAAATCGTGTTATTCTTAATTGTTGTAGCCAACCGATTAGGGCAGACACCGACACTCGTGATAGGAACAGGAACGTAAAACGCAACCCTAATGTTCTGCAGTTGTTATATCGTCTTTTTTCGTTGCACGGTTCGTGGATAAACTGTGGAACATAGTGTACATAGTTTAAAAGATCCTTCTCTCGTTTATGAGTTTCTAAAGAAACATTAATTTACATGTAGGTAAATATTTCAGTGTACGTTCGGTAAAATTGACTGTACACAATGTGTGTGGCTTGGCGAGAAATCGGTAAAGTGTCACGCGGCCTTCCAATGACAGAAGGACCTCTCCCAGCCGTGGCCTAACCTAAGCGGAGGCGAGATCGTTGCCGTCGCTCGGCTCGATCTCCGCGATGTCCGTTCCTCGTGATTCGTCGAGTCGTTCGATCGCGTGGACCAAGCGTTTCTTCAGTTTCGCCAGATCCTTGCTAGACACGATCGGTGTGATCGTGTTCCACATCAGGGGCTTCGCGTCAGTGGTTCCTGACTTCTTCGAAACGGATTTCAGAAAAGTCGTCAGCGCCACGTCGGCGATTTCTTCCCAATCCTAACGCGGAATGCAGAATGCAACGTTAGGGTGGGAATAGTCCAAAGTCGAAACTGTTCGACAAATATTTTCGAATACTTGATTATTAGAATTCCACTCGAATATAATTTGAATACTATTAGAATGTTTGACTAGACGAATTCCGTTCAAATATCATTAGAATACCTACACGAGTGTTTGAATACTATTCGAATACTTCACTATTGGAATTTCATTCGAATAAAATTTGAATACCATTAGAATATTTAACTACTCGAATCCGATTCGAATAGCATTAGGATACCTTCATCAGTGTTTAAGTACCATTATAATTCTGTTCAAATATTATCATTCAGTACTTGACTATTCAAATACCGTTGGAATACTTGATTATTCAAATTGCATTCGAATACTTGATTATTCGAATTGAATTCAAATACTTCACTATTCGAATTCTATTCGAATGCCATTAGAATATTTGACTACTCGAATTCCATTCGTATACCATTAGAATACCTACCTCACAATCAGTGTTCAAATACCATTAGAATTCTGTGCAAATATCATCATTCAATACTTGACTATTCAAATATCGTTAAAATACTTAACTATTCAAATACCATTCGAATACTTGGATATTCGAATTACATTCGAATACTTGACTACTCGAAGTGCATTCAAATAGAATTAGAATAGTAGCCTGTTTGAATTTCATTTAAATATCTGAACAAAGTGTAAAGTACTCACCAATTGATCGCACGCTTGCGGACGGAAGCCAATTGCTGCCTCCAGAATGGCGTATTTCCCTTCCTGTGCGTTAAGTCGTAGCAGTAGAAGCAACAACCTCACGCTGCACCAAAGTTCGTGCCCGGTTTGCTGTCGTTCCTGCAATCAGTGACGCTATATAGCGCTAGAAGTTACACCTAATTAAAAAGACACCAGGGGATTCGAATTTTTCGTTAACTGCTGTAAAATTCTATAACTCTCGTAACGAGTGAATCATTAATACGAAAGTTGAAAACAATACTCATCTGCAAACATTGACTAAGTTTTGCATCATCATTGATGCAAAATTTTTTATATGTTGAACAAATATCGCTACTCTTCGACAACTTTGTCGATCAATTTTTGCACTGTGGATTATTGAGAATATATTTTTCATCGATTAAATAACTTTGAAAAAATTTATTTTCCAATAAATTTCGAGAAGAAAATTTTGCAAACTGAATGTGGAACGAGTAGAAAATTTAATCACATTTAGTGCATTTGGCGTTATTTTGAGGTTAGCTTACTATAAATCGTATCATATATCCAGGGTTTTTTTTTTTTTGTTAAATGGATACCGTGATTTTTGAACACTACGCGAGACACTATTGTGGTATGTTGGCCTTACTGTTTTCGCTTTGACGAGATCCTCGAGGAGCGCTAAGATCGCGCGATACGTCGTGTCGAAAAGAAATGGTAAACCGGTGTCTGGCAACGATTTGCTGTTTCTCTCCCTCACAGCTCGCAACATCTTCCTCTCGACGTTTCTTAATTGAACCGTCAGCAGTCCGATCTCGTTCTGACGACAAAAACGAAAAACTTCGGAATACATCTTTATTGTGCCACGTTTGTACACGAAACGACATTTCGAGTTAAAAATAGAAGAAAATTGTTACATAGAAGTAGAAATAAGTACACGTAACAGTGTAAGTGCAAAATACAACTTTGTGCCGATGTTAACTTAATTTGGTAACAATGTAACGAGAATAAAATAAAATAGCTATTACGAAAAAGAAAGTAAGCAGTGAAACACGAAATTTTGAGTTAAAGGAATAAGAAATTAGAAATAAAAAATAAAAATAAATTATCATCGATAATAATCCAACACGAGGGAGGAAAGAAATGATATTTTCAACAAGAAACTGACAAGAAGAAACAAGTGACAAGTTGATAAGTATAAGGATATTTTAAACGTCAAGTTACGATGACAAGTTACGAAGAACGAAAGAAAAGGTGTGAAAAATCTAATTTTTATGAATATATGAAATTAAGCTTCCGTTCTCAATTAAAATTAATACAAGTTTCACATCTGCTTCAACCAATCTTCAACGTCTTATCATAAATCAATATTTAACGCATTCGATACTTGACTATTAGAAGATACTAAAACCGCAAAAAATAACGATCGGAATGTTTACAAATTTCTATACGAATCACGGTCCGACCGAATGACTTGTAAGAGTGCGGTGTGATTCGTTATAAAAAAAAAAGTAAGAAAAAAATCCGTAATAAATTTCTTTTTTATCCGGTTCAGTTTCCACGGAACGCGTCTAGTGTTCGTAAACTGAAAAAATCAGTTCTCGCATTTGCATTCTCTTTGAAAAAGTATCGAAGGACTTGAATAGAAAATGAAATACTTTAGAAGTTACGAGTTTCATCGCGAACGCCCGTGTACATAGGCGAAACACCGTGGAACGATGAGTTACGTATATACGCGTAGTATATCGATACGATCCGGGCATTAGAAGTCTGTGGTAGTAATTTATCCGTGAAGCGTGCTTGTCGCGACCGTATCGATTACTTTCTTCCCTCTAAATTGTTTCTATAAATAAAAGCTGGACGGTTGGACGCGAGCGGTGAGAGGTAGGGAGAGAGTTAATTCCGTCACCGTTATCCTGTCGATTTCTCGACGAGCGAGAAAATGAGCCTCTATTCGCGAGTGCACCAACTGTATGTGATTCTGGCCGATGGCCACCGAGAGACCCCCCGATGTCCTCCCCCCCACTCTGTTGATCAGCTGTTGGACCACCAAGGTCGTCGACAGTCCGTCGTTGGACTGCACCCGGTATCGATTGGTCGCGTTGCCGGAAACGATCGTGACTGCGTGGCCGCTCCTCGCGTGCCTCAATCCCAGCGCGTTCCAGTTCTGCCTTTGTCTCTGTAGCTGATCCCCGGTGAATTCTAAAAGGAACACGCGCGCATTGTTCACGCTCTCGGAGCACCTGTTACGTGCGCGGATAAGCGAGCCTACGTTTTCTCTTAAATCCACTGTTTATCGTCGACGCAGAAACAATTTGTCGCGAACGTATTTTCAGCCCCCTTTTCCCATGTTTCGAGCGAATTACAAATGCCAGTGCGACTGGCCGTGCTAATCTTAACCCATTAACCACTTAACTGCCGCGCCCGAATTAACTCGGGCAAAATAGTCGCCGAGCGACAAAACCATACACGGTGATCAAAATAAAACAAAGAGTATCCGATTTAACGTGGAAATTTCTTTAACATATTTTCGTAATCGCTTTTAAATATTTAAAAAGTGGAACAACGAAACTCTGATTTTTAGAAACCGTTAAGGGGACTGGGTAGGGAAGCGGTCGAGTAGCGAATAATTATTTTTTATTTTATACTTTTTTCTTTTTTGCGCGTTCAATTCAAAAGTACTTCGTTCGTAGGAAAGGAATTCTTTTTTGTTAACGTTAAGGCACGTAGAATTTTATTTTAAAAAATCTAGAAACAATGCGGCTAGGAAAAATCAAATTATTGTCGACTGTAATTGAAAGTTAGCTCTTGTTTCCCCGTTGATACGTTAGAGGCAAAAATTTATTTTGCAAAATCTTTGGAACTGTCTGGGGTCGATTATCCAACAATAGCCGATTGATAACATTATCCGTGATTACAATAACCAGATTCCGCTATATCGATATATAAATATCCAAAGAGAGCCCCAAGTAAGATATACGGTCAAGGTATCCACGAACGAAATTTTTTTGCTCTTGTATATCCAAAGAGCAGTCACGGTTGATTTATACAACGATACCCTTTTCATTCGTATCGATAAATTTTAATACCGGTAAAAAAATGATTCTCCGTCCTCTAAATAAGACACTGATGTTTACAGGGTTAAATTATGTACTTTTTTACGCGTATCGAGAAATGGCGGATTCTTTATTTGTCCGAGCTTTTTTCCTTTTGGCGGTCGATCCTCGATCGCGATTAAGTTAACGAAACGCTCGGCGAGCGTTCTCGCCGCGTCGATAAATTACACGGTTAGGAATCGGCCAGGTGCGCCAAGCTGCGCCAAGCTGCGCCACGAGCGGCCGAAAAAGAAACAACGCGACGACGCCGGGTGATCGCTGCATCGACGAGTTCCGTCGACCAACGATTATCGCATTAGGTGGCCTCGGCCGTCCGAAACCTCCCGATTCCGATCGTAACGTATCCCCGACCGTAATTTTCAACCGCGTGGCCCGTCGGAAGGAACAGAGGAGAACGGTAGGGGGTCGTGCACGCTCGTCTCTTCCCCCGCATCACTCCAACCGAAGAAAAAAGGATAGAGGGAACCGTGGTCGGCGGTTCAGTCGATTACCCGGAATTTGCGACAAATTTATCGAGAAACATAGAGCATCTGTGGGTTGTATCCAGGGCCGGCTACAATGAACCTCCGTGTAGGAGCTCCCTATTTATTAAGTTTCTCAATCATTTGTATTTTATATTAAAGATAATTAGAAATGTAATAGATTACTGTGGAATATAAGTGCACGTGGTTAGATATCTTAACAGAGGTTGAATCGATGGTATATTATAAAAGGTGGAAGTTCATGGTAAAAGAAAATTTTATTCATATTCAAAAGTCTTGTAATTTTATCGACGATTCGATATTTGCAAATTTATTAACCGTATATGTGCCTCGTTCGGAGTGCGGGAAAAATCAGATTTCTGTTCAAATATGTATTGAACCTATTTTGGGAGAGGAGAATTTTTTCCATCTTGGAATGGAAAAAATGGAATTATTGGAATTCTCTCGAATTCGAAATAATTCTTGAAATAGAATTTCTACCTGCTCTGCAATAATTTCAACGTCGACTCTTGATTTACTTAAATTTAAACGAGCATACTTTGTGAAAAATATATTTTAAAAAATTAATTGCAAGAACATAAGAAGCTACTTTCGGTGCTAGTAGAGAGTCCGATTCTGAGCATTTTGAACATTATAATCGTATCCTAAGTTTTAATAGGAGATTACTGTATTTAGAATTTACCTGGAAATAATTGGGTGAAACCGATGAGTGGATCGTTACGTTTGACGACGGTCGTGAAGGTTGTCGCATTCTCGGGGGGGCAGCTTCTGAGCATCATCTTCAGCAGAATGTGCCCAGTTCTTCGAATCGACCGCAGAGCGCCATCATCGGTTCGGTAAGTCACAATAATTTCGAACTCCGAGGATATCGGCGGTAGGTCCCCGTCCACGTAAATCGTCGTTTGCGACGAGTGTCGCTCGCCTGAAGTTATCCACCCTAGTAAACCAACTGCCACGCGCACGCGCACGATTCGAATCGGTGCACAGTGCGCCAGAACTCATCCGCAGCGCGCCAAAAATAATCAACCGTCTACAATGATAACTATACCTAGAGAAATACTCTGGAAGCAATAATATATAAAAACAGTATTTTCTTATTTTGCTCTTTACAGACTTCGGTGAAGTAAAAATTTTTATTTTCTTTATTAATAAAAAACTGAAAAAAATTTCATCTTTTAACAAAAATTAAAATTTATATAATTTTCATCACATCCTCCAAACGGATATGATTAGTAGTGGACTGAGGTTTTTCGGATACCAATAAGTCTAAACTTGACCTCCTCGGTAGTGATTTTGATTATGCACAATTTTGAAAAACTTTCATTTTTTCTATTCCATTTTTTTATATTTGAAAATAGTCCAAAGAAGATCGTGTTTGGGCTCATTTTCATTGGAAAAACCTTGCCAATCTATTGATAATATTTACGAAAAAGTTACGTTAAAAAATGTAAAAATTCTTATTTCGTGTTGACACGTAGATACACGTGTGACTTTGCCATGAGGTTTGTAGCTCATCCACCGGACGGATGTAATGCGAGTCTCGTTACCTGTTACTCTATCTCGCTCGCTCTACGCGTGACCCATTCACTTTCCAGGACTCATTGCGATTCTTTTCGATTCGCTGCCAACGAATTCTGTTCCACTGTGGGATTAAATTTAGTTTTCCATCACTTACACAGATTCGGAATGACGAAAAATTCCTGAGTAGCAACTAGGGGTTTGTGAACGTCGACGCATATCTGGACGTCGTGGAGCATTGCGTACGAGGACAGCTCTATCGCGACTTTGCACGTGAATGGCCGACCCTCGGTGTCGTCGTCCGAGACGTTGTCGTTCTCAGGTAGTACGCCACTCTCCAAGTCCGGCGAAACGTTCACCGAGACTATCAACTCAGCGTCCACCGTGGCGTCGCTGGTTCGATTATCTGCTCGTAAAATTTACATTAGAAAGAAAAATTGATCGAACAAAGAAATTTCTTGAAATTAATAAAGTAAAGAAAATTCTTAAAATTAATGAAATATAAAATTTGTTTGTATTAATAAGACAAAGAAATTCTTAAAATTAACAAAATACAAAATTTGTTCATATTAATAAAATGAAGAAATTTAAAAAATTAATCAAATAAACCAAATTTTTAAATTTAATAAAATAAAGGAATTTTCAAAAGTTAACAAGGTAGAGAAATTTGTAAAAATTAATAAAGTAAAGAAAATTTGATAATTTAATAAAGTAAAGAAATTTAAAAAAATTAACAAGGTAAAGAAATTTGTAAAAATTGATAAAACAAGGAAATGTTTAAATATAATAAAATAAAGGAATTTTTAAAGATCGTAATATCTGCTACAGAGGTGGGGATTTCTGGGGTTGTCATACCGAGGGAGGAATTCGTCGATATATCGAGGTATTACTGTATTTAGCGGTTGAATAGTCTCACCAGAGGCTTTGTTCTTCTTTAATTGAGCACGCAGCTTTGCGAGCTGTTCTTCCGCGGCAATGTAGTCGTATCCTCTCGGATGAAGTGGCGGCGCGATGAACAAGCCCGGTTCTGAACCCAGGTAACAAGCCTCTAGGCGGCCATCCTCGGACAAAGCGACGATCGCGCCCTGCAAATGCTGAAACCGTTCACCAAAGAGGCAAACTTTAATTTAAATAAGCTTGTAATAATTTAAATTTAAAATAATTTAAATAAGCTTATAATAATAAGCTTATTATATTTCTCAGAAATTCTAACCTTTCAAACTATCGGCTCAAATGTACTGTTCGTCCGTGACAAGAAGGTAAACGAGTGTTTACATCCCCACTCGGTTTACAGTCTACCAGTTCCCCCACC
The DNA here is from genome assembly GCF_051014685.1 of Ptiloglossa arizonensis. Lineage (NCBI taxonomy): Eukaryota > Metazoa > Arthropoda > Insecta > Hymenoptera > Colletidae > Ptiloglossa > Ptiloglossa arizonensis. The sequence continues at coordinate 27,703,278 of NC_135052.1, read as the reverse complement.
ATCGCGCGCATTGCTGCTATTGGTCGCTGTGGATCTTCTGGTTCCCCCACCATCGCACGCATCGGTCAATAGCGACAGTGCATGCAATGGTGGGGGAACTAGTATGTAAACTAGAGGGGATTTAAGCACCCGTGTGCATTCTTGTCGAGGGCAAACAGTACTGAATTGGCGAAAACGTACGAAAATATACGAAGATCAGTATATATAATAAATTTGTACTAAATTGTTGATCGGTATGGTAAAAAACTATGTACTGAGCGTAATTGAGAGATTTACCTATGGAAAAAATTGACTATATGGTACTCTGTATATTCCCCTTAATTTAAGAGTAATCTTTCCAGCTCCCAACTGTACAACATCGACTTATTTTATTAATTTTAAAATTTACATATATGGAGATATTTTATATTATTATTGAATGATATTTCATCTATTACCTCATAAGCAAACATTTGTCCTAATAATATACAATGGCGATGCTCGAGAGGCTTAACTCTCAAACTAGGAATAATTTCAACGCAAAACGTACGCTGTGTGCGGAAGACCTTCTCTCGCATTGAGTACACGTAATACTCGAACGCCTATGGGCGTTTATCGCAAGCGATGGACTAATCGACTGAGCCGAGATAAAGTACGAGTATAGTCACTGTCAGAGAGCAACACGAGGAATTAAGTTTGCCATACGCCAACAGTTGCACACTCTCGGGTTCAACGCAGAAATTATGGTAGCGAGGTAACCGGATCAACGAGCAGTATTCTAATCGAGGTCGAACAAGTGAGATTGTAAAGTTTATCGAACAAATGACAAATGAAAAGTTATTTTGTCTTTTACTGAACACTTTCAACTGGACAAGATCGTAATATCTGCTACAGCGGTGGAGAGTTTTCGAGTTGTTATATCGAGGGAGGAATTCGTCGCTATATCGAGGTATTGCTATAATTTAACGATTTTCACGACGGGACCAACGCCCGACGTTATTCGTCGATGTTGTCGACGAACCAGGCAACGTTTCTCAGTATCGAGCCAATTAATAAACCGGCAGTTAGTCTATCTCCCGGAAGGACAACAACGGCAACCTTGCTGGACGCTGTGTGCGCAACGATAACGGAAAGATAACGTCGGGACGATAATTACCGACGACGTTTGTCCTTCCCCGCATGCGCCCTCGTATTCTATCCTTTGCTGGCTACCGTTCTAGGTGCCACGAGACGTTTGCGCGCACGGACCGTATGGCTGACTATGAACGACAATCGAGGCGTTATCTGCGAGTAGGGCACGAGGTTATCGCCGGCCCTTTCTGCGCACATCGGCTCGGTATATTCCACGTTTAAAAAAGTATAGTTTCGTTCCAATAGCTTCGAAATTGAACAGATTGGATCATCTTGAGAATTGAAGGAATTGGAATATTTTGAAAATTGAAGATAGTGGATCATCTTGAAAATTGATGAAATTGGAATATCTTGAAAATTGAAGAAAGTGAAATGTCTTCGAAACTGAATATCTCAAAAATTGAAGAAATTGGTATGTCTTGAAAATTGAAGAACGTGCAATACCTACTCGTAATAAAAAAAAAATAAATCGTAACCACTTATTAATAATATCTTCGCTGTAAATTCTGTAAAATTGTTAGAGATAAAAATATGAAAGATGTATTATTGGTGAGGTATTATAATTTAGCATATTAACGTAATCTGTTAACGTCAAAAGTAGACGAAATAAATATTTTTCCAGGGAAGAATGATTGCACGCAAAAAGAACGTTACAACATTTCATATAACATAAGTGTTATAACGTTGTTGTATATTTTTTCCAAATGAAATTAAAAATAATTTGTGCAAGGAACTCGAATTTGCGAACCGGTGCTCTTGGATGGTTTCTGTCTGTATCGGTTCGCCGACGAGTCGAGCCAGCCAGCGAAAGAAGGAAGCAGGAGGTCTCGCGAAACCGGCGAGAGACGGAAACGATACGATCTCGCGAACGACTTACCTGAAGCTGAGCCCTCGCGACGATGACCGGAACAAAAGGCAACTGCGCCGACCACTTGAGCGTGGTGCCCTCGTAAATCATGAGAGTGCTCGTGTCGGCAATTACGAGCACCATCAGCCTCCCGTCCGGCTCTGAAAGTACCGCGGTCAATTAGCGCGCCCGTTCTCCGTCCTATTAAAACTACTTAAACGCGTCGTCGCGTCATTAGCCATCGATCGTCCCAACGGACGGGACTTGGAAGAACGTTTCCTCTCGATTGACGGTACCCGACTATTTAAATAAGATCCTTCGAGTTGTCGCGAGGAGAAGTCACGTTTTCGACGAAACTGAATGTAAAATGTAGAGGATGTCGAGTATGAACCGACCTTGAAATATTAATCGCTGATAATGAGCTGTTTCTATAAAAAAAATATGGTTATATGTTCAAAGTTAGAACTAAACTTCAAAGAAATCAAATATTTTGGGGTTGGACGGAGTCACCAAGAGTCACCTAAAGTCACCAGGAGTCACGCGGAGTCACCTAGAGTTACCAGGAGTCACGCGGAGTCACCTGAAGTCACCAGGAGTCACCTAGAGTCACCTAGAGTCACCTAGAGTTACCAGGAGTCACGCGGAGTCACCTAAAGTCATCGGGAATCACGCGAAGTCACCTAGAGTCACCAGGAGTTACGCGGAGTCACCTACAGTCAGCCAGAGTCACCAGGAGTCACGCGGAGTCATCTAAAGTCACGTGGAGTCGTACGAAGTCACAAGAGAAAGTCGGGATTTTTAAACGAGGGCTTTTTTATCAAAAATAACGTTAAATATTAGTCTAGAACTCATCTTATCGACTTCAGTTGTCGCGATATTTCATCTTGTGACGGGTTCAAATTCTACAGAAGCGGAGTACCGTGATTTCATATTTCATTACGAAAAAATCAGATTTCGAAGTTGATAGTCTTTAGACCGTTTCTAACAATATTTTAAAGTTTACTATTTTTCCCTACTTGTCATAAATATTGTTGAGTATCTACAGCTAATGTTCCAGGGTTTGTTTGTACTCGTCCTTTTTTATATTATAAGTTCAGTTTCGTCGTCCAAATCCCTTGTCAGTGTCATCCATAATTTTACTTTTGTTAAACAGTAACGGATGTCATTCGATAGCTAATATAGATATAGCCTAATGTAATATAAGCCAAAGTGGCAGTATTATCCCCACCTCTTCGCTTGAACCACTCCCTCAGGGGTTCTTATTAAACTTGTCGTACAATACATGCGAATTACCGATTACGTAAGCTCGAAAGCAAAGAGGCTTGTATTCGAGTCTCTTGGAGTATTTGACCGATGCGCAGTTGTCCTTTAGACAGTATAAATGCTTCTCGCCCAACACTACGATCCCGACCTCAAAGCTACTCAAGGTGACAGCCTGGATGTCGAGAATGGCTTCTCCGATATTGTAACTCCAGTCTGGTTCGAGGGTCTCGGTGGTGGGGTGGTCCTCCATGTTGTCAGATCGCTCCTTACGCCTCGCTGACTCCGCCATACTTTGATACCTGCGCAACGCACGTGATACAATAATGCTCACTTAAATTTTAATAAATCGGAGGGTTGACCTTGAAATTATCGCAGAACAGGTAGCGATTTTATTTCAGCCTTCGATGAGAAAAGAAAAGAAATATAGTGACGGTAAGCGCGAAAGAAATAGCGTCTATTTCGTAGAGATGGTCGACTTTGAGTATTTCAAAAAATCGGTCAATTACAAAAATTAAAATTTTTCATCTTTTTATTTTATTTTTGCAATAATAGTATCAATGAATCGGCGAGTTTCTCCCGAGCAAAATGAGTCCAAACACGATGCGAATCGGACGAACTTTATTATTTTAGCCATTTGGAATATTTAAATTTATTGCTGTTGAGTAGTAGTCAAATTTCTCCGATTTATTCCGTGTTTGGACTCATTTTCATCGGGAGAACCTCGCCAATGTATTGACATTGTTATTATATAGATAAAATAAAAAATGTAGAAATTAAAATTTTTGTAATTGAATGATTTGGCATAATCATATTTCTGTTTCTCTTACTTTTCCTATATTCTTTGTGCACAGGTACAGATTACGCTCAGCTCAAGGCATTGAGTAGTGGGGGAATGGTAGGAAAGAGTCATTGACATTTAAAACATTAACATTTAGGTGTGACAATTCTATTGAAATTTAAGTGAGCGTTACTGTACATCTTAAGTCGATCTCGCACTCGGCAACCAAAGTCATTCCCCCATCTATGCAACGCAATGGGAACGCGGGATCGCAACAATTATCTCGACCCCTCGATCAATTACATTAATTGCAATTACAGATTACGTTTTGTAATAGTTAATCGCTCTTGACTACCAAATATAATTGCAGGACGATTACAATGACATAATTGTTATTACATAATTGTAATTGTAATTGTGATTAAGTAATTAAAATAAAACAGTTAACCGTTCCTACGCTTTTACAACTTTTCCATTTATTTTTTATAAACTTATAAAATTTATGAGCTACAAATTTTCACAACAATTCTACAGTACTATTTTCTCTCTCTCTCTCTCTCTTAGTAAATTTACAAATTTTGTAAGGTTATAACGTATGTATGGAAGAGTTGCAAAATTCATAAGTTTTATCATTCAGTCTACTATAGAGTATACTGAACGATTTGGATTCATCGCTTGTCCGTATCACCGACGAACTGAACTGTGAAAAACTCCAAGAGGTCGCTGCGCGCGCAACCAATGCTCAAACAGAACGACAGAATAGGTAACGTGCCTGTAACACTCGATGAACCAACGAGTGCTCGCTGTGACGAACAGATCGTTCCGCGAAACGTAGACGATCGGTTCGGGTAGCAACCGATTTCGGAGAACCTGGCTGAACGCGAACACCTCTTGCTCGTAGAAGAGAAGTGTCCCATCCACGCATTGCACGCAGAGAAACTCCCTGCCACGGACACCGCCAAAGGGTCCCGTCGTAAGGGATATCGGGAATCGTGGCAATGCATGTTCGTACGCGATTTTCAAATCGCAACGATCTCCTGTCGAAAACGAGAAAATCGATATCAAGAAAAAGTAGAATTCGTTGACAATCATAGGAGTCTCCAAAATTTATATAAATAAAATTTATCGACTTATTTTTATCTACGATTTTTTATTCTTGAACGATAAAGAATAACTCTATCATAATTAATTTATCATTTTTATCAAAGAAAAAGTCGCTTGTAAAAAATAAGCTATAAAATGTAATTTATATTGGTTCGATTATGGCGTTTATAAACCCACAACAACGATGGAGTCTAAAAATTGTATAAATTTTTCTGCGACAAATGTGTGCATTTACTAGGGATTTTGGTGAAAGTGTACACTAAACGTAGAACACTCGTTACAGATAGCAAATATGGGAAGTCACTAGGAAATATACATACCAACTGCTTTTAAGACATCAACGCTTTCGTTAAAGATCTTATCTCGTCGTTAAAAAATACCTAAGAGCAACTTTCTCCCCTCTAATGCGTTCAACTCGAGAATTACGGTAAACAAAACCACGTAACTCAAGTAGAATTCAAACAGCAAAACGCCATACTTCTAGATACAAATATAATTTATCCAAGTTTACTATTTACGTATAACGGTAGTCTCTCTTTCAAAGATTCGTTACAATTTCCACTGATTAACCGTTTCTTGAACCTTTTCGTGTTGCTACTCTTGGCCAGAAATGCGGCAAACCAATAACATTCTCTCGCAGTCACGTGGTTTTGTTTACCGTAGTCCTCTGATTAAACGCAGCGTAGTGACATTTTACCCAAACGACACGAATTATTACACGAATCATTGTAGATACAAATATAATTGAATTTATCCGACTTACTATTTACGCATAATGGTAAACTTTTTTTCAAAGATTCTAACGTTTACAATTTCCTAATGGAAACCGTATCGTCGATGTTTTAATCGTTTATCGAATCTGTTTGCGTTGGCCACTCCTGACCAGAAATACGGCAGACCAATGACATTCTCTCGCAGTCACGTGGTTTTGTTTACCGTAGTCCTTCGGTCGAACGCAGCGTAGCGACATTCCATACGAACGACGCGAATATTACGCGAACCGTTGTATCTACGCTTTTACCTAACGTGAACAGCGAGTGTGTGTCGTTAAACTGTCGTACGTGTACTATTACCGAGGAAATATAACGTATTCCTTACTGTTTACGCTTTAATTGTAATAATTCGGAGGAAAAGAGAAAGGACCGCTTCGATCGAAGCTTCACAATCGAATAACCTCTTCGTAACGTGACGCATCGAGTGTCCAACGTTAACGTGTCGTCCCTCGAGGCGCTCTCTCGCGACAACGTTTCTCGTGAAAGCCGCCTCGAGCTCGTCAAAGGTCGAACAGAGAATGCACGATCGTCGCAATCTCGTCTAACGCGTCTCGTCGTCGCCGTTTCGTACCGATTGCGAAGTCATGCGAAACAGACAGGTTGGTTCGCGTCCTTAAACCAAAGTACACGAATAACAAACCGTATTCTGCGGATCCGTCTGTCACACTCGCGTTGTAAACGAGCAGCTTCGTAGACGTCAGTATCGCCAGTCGAAGATCCTGCGAGCCTCTGCAACGAACAGTATCTCTTAGCACTTCGAATCGAAGTTGAGTACGTTTTATTATTCAATAAAAAGATAAATATTCTTTTCTCTTATTTTTCCTATTTATTTCTTTTATTAGATTCCTTTTTTTTTTATAGATATCTTTTAATGCAAATAAAAAAGAGTCCAATTCTTGTAAATAAGTAAATGAATACATAATGTTGTTTGGAAATGAACAAAATAATTGATTTATTTGAAATAATAGATACCATGAGTTGCAAAGTTAATTTATCATCTGAAGTAATAAGTATCTCAAATAATGAAACTATTTTAGTATTTTTAATCTCGAATATCGATGAAAAAATTATTTTGCAAATTTTTTTTATTCAACTAACTCTGGACAGTATTAAACAATTATAAATAGTACATAGCGTGTGTAATATTTATTTGAAATGTGTGTGATATTTATATATTATTTCGGTGATACATGTGGCATACGTAGGGCACTTGTGTGGTCTCTGTGTTACGTGATATGTATTGTGAAATACCACATTCTAAATAACAGGAACTAACAATTGTGGTACCACATACTGCATAACATACACCACACATCACACGTTGCATAATAAACATCGCACACCACATACTAATGTGTTATAACACATCACATAAACATCATATACACCACAAACACGTATACGCGCGTACGCAAGAGATTGCGTTATCGTTTACATAACGCATAAATATTATTATTCGCTTATCTACGTTATTCGAATAAACTTTCATTCAACTAAATCTATGAAGCATACTCGTCTTATCTTTATCCATAAAATGCGCTAGCGAGGTTTGTATAGAAACCTGTGAAACACCCTGTGTTAACTTTTATAACTTTTATAAATTATTGTCAAACCGCAAAAGGATACAAAGTATATTTGTCGCATTATTTATTTTTTTTCGTTAAATCAACATTTTATAATTTCAATGACGTAAACAGATTTATCGTTTAAAGTAAATATTTATAAAAGTATTATCTTCAAAATTATTATTTTAAGTAATCTGAAAAATGGCCTGCTACAAATTACATACTCACGATATAAATCTACCCGCTTTGATGTCAACAATGCAGTCGCCGATCTGAATTTCGATCATTGAGTCGGTGGACTTGTAATTGGTCGGACATTTCGTATCCTCCATCCATTGCGAAGAGGGGCTGTACATTCTCAAGTAACCGTCGTGGCTGCCCACCACGAGTATGTCCTTCTTTTCCTCGCCGAACAATGGCGCTACAAGCAGGCTGTGTCCATCGAAAACTTCGTTCGCTCCGCACATAGTTCGCCACCATTCTTTCGTCTTGAACAACGACATTACCGAATACGGCGTATACGAGACACTACCGGAGACACCGACTTCCCTGTGCACCCTACCTTGCTGGTGTCCCGTGTACCCTCGGTTGCTATGGTATCACAATTTGAAAACATCAGGTTCCTAAAAGCAGTTATTAATTCGGTTTACCCCTCGTGTTAATGTTTATTTTCTCCGTGCTAATCATGACACCCAAATAGATAATCGCCAGGCGTTTTGTTTCCATTCAAGTCCTTCGTTTCGTGAATTTTGAATCAGTGCTGATTAAACGTTGTAATGCGTCGATAACTCATAGTTTAAATCGAACTTACCGCTGCGGGTTTCGTAGTTGGTGTCGTTCAGAGACAGATGGCTGGACCATTCGGTTTATCACGTTACTAGTGTGTCAAATAGGGTGTTACGCGCATGCGCAGCTTAGTTACAATGTATACGGCGACGAGCATGCCCAACATTATGCCCGCCACAATTTTAACGTGCCTCGATAAGCAGGTAAAATTAATTAATTTCTTTAAATCTATTTTCCAAAATTTTTGTCATACATTTTGTTTCGAGTTACATACAATTGAGGTTCCGTTTAAACGGTTATATCAACATCCTTGCTCGTAGCTTATCCTTAGCATTTCATATAAATTATTCAGCGCTTTATAATTATATTTGCATGTACACATGTATGTATAGTATATTACCTTACACTTTGCCATTTTTTAAAAAATTCTGGGTAATATTTATAAGAAATCAAATACCCATTTTCACTTATTTAAAATACTTCACTGGCGAATTTTCAACGCGCATGCGCCAACACTCAATTCACCTGACATTGCGCATTACAATAAACGAATAATACAGTTTTAACAGTTCTTTGTTGTTGATCGTGTGTTATTTGGATTTGTAGTTACTGTTGGTTCGAGCCGAGTTTCACGGTCCCGAATCGATATGGAACCCCAAGATATTTATTACAGCAAGGCCGAATACGTTGAGACGGTAACAGAACGTCCACTGGTAAATAAAACGTCTACCTAACCTCTCACGTATTTCGATGTTCCAGGCGTCTGGGAATAAAGTTAGTAGGCAGACCGTGTTGTGTGGCTCACAGAATATTGTTTTACACGGAAAAGTGATAGTGCAATCGGACGCTATTATTAGGGGCGACTTAGCCAACGTAAGGACAGGACGTTATTGCATTATCAGTAACAATGCTATCATAAGACCACCCTTCAAAAAGTTTAGCAAAGGGTCAGTAATTTTAGTAATTATTGCAGATATCACAGACATAATAATTTATTGTACGATGCGTTAATACCTTGACTGTGCTGTAACAACAAGTTGTGATTTCCCTTTACCACCAAATCTTTCTTTAGCGTTGCCTTCTTTCCATTGACAATGGGCGACTATGTATTCGTGGGAGAACGAGCAGTTGTAAATGCAGCTATCGTTGGTTCTTATATATACATAGGAAAAAATGCAGTGATTGTATGTAGTCCCACAAATATTTTATTCATATATATCGTGCAGAGTAATGAATTACATTCCTAAGAGACAAGTTGTGTTGAACTATGCAGGGAAGGAGGTGCATTTTGAAGGACTGTTGTTACATCGAAGACGGGGCTGTAGTTCCACCAGAGACAATAGTTCCCTCATACGCTCGGGTCTCCGGGAGTCCTGCGAAATGCGTGGAAGAACTACCTGATTGTACTCTTGAGCTTATGCTAGAGTTTACAAAGAATTATTACCAGCACTTCTTACCGTCTGAGTAAGGTTTAACATTATACACTTGTACATACCGTGTGTATAGAAGAACCATTATTTATTACATTTTGTACACATTTACTAAATCTGATCGAGTTCTTGGTTGACGTCTGGATCTTCATTCGGCGTCTTATTGCACGGAGCATCCCATACCATGTCATTCTTTTCTTTCATTATTGTTCTCCGACTGTGAAACGATGCAAATCATCGGTCGGATTATAATTCCGAAAATGAATAAAGGCTAAACCGCACCTTCTGTACCACAGAAATTCCAACGCCAACACGACAAGACTGAGAAGCGCGCCGTAGACCATTGAGACCAAAGCAAAATAGCATTCAGTGAACCCGATGCTGATAAAACTTGTTTGTCCTTGACACTGAGGCTTTGCTGTATACAGTCGGACTTCCGCTCGATATTTTAGACCAGTCTCACGCATCAAAAGAGCTCTGCAAACAACTGGTTAAATGATATTCATATTTATATCTTATTCGTGTTTCACTACGAGTCTTACGCGTTTCTTATAATCTCTCTGTAAGGCGATCGAATTTGTAACGTTAAAAGTGGGTCTAACACGTCTAGAAAACTGATTTCTTTGATTCCGCATTTTTCTTCCTCTTGAAACGTTTCTTGCATTATTTTGTAAGCCGTACCGCGCTCGGCGTGAAGCGCAAACAATTCAGTTCTAATGCGATGTACTCCCTCCTGAATAGTCATCCAGGAATCTTTCTGGCCCTTGGGCTCTATCCTCTGGTCCACGATTGCTCTCCTTATCGGGTCTTGGAATAACTAAATGAAAGTTAACGGCAGCTCTGCCATAAGTTTTTCAACCGTTTGTGTTCTTTTCATGTTTACTAGGTAATTAGTTAACGTATCAATGAGATTCTGTGGTAATTCTTATGATTTGATTATTCCGTTTCGTTAAATAAAACGGAGATGGGTAAAATTTTATTCAAGAAAAACGAATATTTAACGACTTATTCGATTTGACAATTAAATTTTGATGTGTTCATAGTGAAATATTTAATTCTATAATTAACATTTTTATTTTTATTTAACAAAAAATGGATAAAAAATTATTTATCTTTTATTCCTTATTCGAAACTTTTACCGAAATTAAAATTCGTTATCCCAAACTTCCCTACCGACTTACCGTGAAATAATACCGACTGTAGATAACATCTTGCGCACCTAGCTTAAGCGGACTGGTCAACAGATCGCCAAGAGTTTGAATGGAGTCGGTAGTGGACTGAAGAAGAGCGACAATATTGGCCGTGTAAGAGGCGTACAAACTCAGAGAAGTAATTAAAAGCATTAGTGTGACAATTCGAGGTGGAACCCTGTACGGCTCGTAATAATATCCTGTTGAATTCCAAACATACATTCAAATTGATAATCGTTATCGTTATGTTGAAAACCTAACCTATATACCTTGTTGAGCAACCGCTCCGAATATGACCATCAAATTATCACTAATCGTTTGTTTCGCTGGATTTAACGATTCCCAGTACTCGTTAGTACCCCGATAGTATTCCCATTTCGTTGAAAAGTTTAATAAAACAAGTACCAGCAGCAGGAAGACGCCGATCGCTATCCAGACGGAACGTTGAAACGGCAATGTAAATATGTTGCTTATGCTCGACAACAGAGGTTGACGGAATATGAACAACGAGCTGTACGCATTAATTTACTGTAATTACTATTACGCAATGTATCGCATTGATTACGGAACGAGATCCATCTACGCGCTACGTAAGTTTTATCATTAGGGTTAAAAGTGTCTTGCCGTGTTCGTGTGTATAGTTGCACGTAATCAAGGACTCCGACACGTTCTTTCACAAAGAAGGTTCCGGTACCCCCCAGATCAATTTCTCCGCGTTGCAACATCCCGGTCATTCCGCTCCATGAACCGTTCTCGTCGCGATATCCCCAGGTGTCCGTTATCTGAAAAGTGATGCTAGATCGCGAAAGAATTGAAACATTGTGGACAATCGAATTGTTTAAAATTCTAAAACATGCGGGAATCCCGAAATGACACATCTCGAATATTCAAGACGGGACAAGATCTGAATATAAAATGGAATCTTGCTTCTTTCAAGAATCTTACTTCCTGACAAATATGTTTGTATGAGTGTGCGACAACATTTTTCTATTTTTATTTATCGTTTTCCAAAGTATTAATATTTATATTAATTATATTAGATTTATTTTTGTTAGGTGAAATGTCCGAAATGAAAATGGTATTTTTGTTTCCATTTCATAATTAATTTATTCGTCCATATACACAGTAAATAAATATATATTTTCTAAAGAATGTTGAATGTCATCATTGACTTATTTTTATGTATAACTTATTACAAATGCCCACTCTGGTCTACATTACTGGTTTTAGTAGAAAAGAAAAGAACCTTACATTGAATGATTACAAGTTATTGTGAAATAAAGACAGATCGTTCCTTATGTTTGGTTGCATTTGTAAGGAATTTCAGAACCTTCGTCGACAGAATCGATAAATACATTGAACAGTTCTAATTATTTCTAACCTCATTCATAAACGATTATTATAATTACTTTTAGTAATTAGTGATTACTAATCAATTACTGCCAACCTTTGACGTCTATATAATTGTAGCGCCCTCTTAGTTCTTACCACAAGTTGACTGAAGGTTACAGAGAGGGCAGTAGAGTAAGAAAAAGAATATGGCGATGGCCTGGACGGTATACGTATTTATTACAACGTAATTAGATTCACTGTGTTCCATATATTTAGTAATACACTCAACCAGTGTGTTTGTGTTTGTGTGTTTATAATTAATGAAAAAAACATCTATTATGTAATAAGAATAATTCGTGAACTTTTCTCGCATACATTAAAGACATAAGAACGTAAAATAAATCAAACAGGTCCCTTCGTTCCATTCTTTACAAGTATATTAATTTATTGTCTGTGATTAGAAAAATAATTCCGAAACATTGCTTTCGTTCCATTACTTTGAGTCTCACAATTCCAACTTATTCCAAAGTATTTTTGTGTGGCTCATCAATACCAATATTATTTAAATTTCTTAAATGAAAATTATACATACGATTTATGTAAACTTTGCATTACCATGCACTTAGCAAGACAAGAGTCTGGAATTCTATATCTTTACCACAAGTCATGTTTTCGTGAAATAAATGAAGAAGTATTTAAGCGATTAAGCAAGAATACTTGAGAGGAAAAACCGAAATAGTTGAAAGAATTGAGATTCTCTTTTAGATTCAGCATTCTCGCTAGAAGCGATAGTTTCGAATATTCGAGTTGGGATTTTCCCGTTGTGGTTTCTGCTGAAACCTGAACGCAATGATCAAGTAGGCAGCTGTAGTAAGCATTATCAATTTTCTCGTAAACGTTTTAACCGCAAATTAGTGTCCTTTTTAGAATGGTCGAACAAAGAACAGACGAATTATTAATCGCGTTTCATTTCATGTTTTACAATGAATATATATTAAAAACAAATTTAAGCTATAGTAATTGCAGTCATAATTTTCACACATAAGGACACACGTTTCGAATAAAATGCATCTAATTATTCCACGCTCATTCGTGACTTACGTAACTGTGAATATACTTTTCGTTCTTTTTTTTCTTTTTGCCGTTGTTTGCAATAAATACTACAGCTGCAAGAAGCATGGCTTCCTCGCTAATTTTCAGTCTTTCAGAAACTTAAAATGTTTTTACAAGTCGCTACATGTTGGAAACGTTTCGAAACTTGCAGTAACAAGCGACGGAACGTTGCTCGATGTTAATCAGTGTAGACATAGCTTCACACATTAAAACGTTCTGTTTTTTATTTCAACCTACCGAAGAGGACCCAAATTTGCGATCGGAATGTTTACGAAGAAATAAATTGTGTATATTGAAACTACAGATGTATTTTTTTTCTATTTTTTAATTTGACACACTATTTTAGAATTCTAGACAGCTGTGGTAATCAATATTTGTAAAGACACCGTTCGAAACACGCGACGACACGAAAATTTGTAACGTTCGAAATCCATCGACGATTCGTAGTGCGCGAATGTCAATTTCCATTGTCCCACGCGTTCTGGCGTCGTGAGAACGACGCTCGCCCCCAGTATAGGTTAGAAACAGTGAAAACTCTCTTCTCGGCGTTCTTCGCGAAGGTCGAATCGTAACGAAAACATTCGTGTCGGCGAGTGACGTTTACAAACGAAGCAAAGACGAGTGAATAGAGGGAAAACTCACGTTGCGTTTATACGTTCCACCATATTCAGTACCCAGGGATAATTGGCCTTCGTTATTGGGTCTATATGCTTATTTTCGTAATCGGTTAAATGGTTGATCGTATCGGGATCCGTCATCTACGAATCGCAAATGCACGGGCTGATTTATCGTTACGATCTACGCTCGTAAATTTAACGGTTGAACAACGCTAGATACCCGCAAATACGATTCGTTCCATCTCGATCGGAGGAGTTTAAACATTTTTTATTCCGTTACCGGCAAATTTATTATCTTATCGACACTTTGAGCCGAATTCGTTCTACAAATCTTTCGTATTAAGCATTATTTACGATTGATCGATCAAATGGAAACGAATTGCCAATTCGCTGATCCGTCACGTTTATTGCAAAAGTCGCGTTTCGTTAATTGGAAAGCGATAATTTCACTGTTATTATTCGTAAATACCACCAGGCAAGATTTGAGCTCAGTCCGTTGGAGATCCCTTCTGCGTCGCGACGCCGGATCGAAATTGTTCATTACTACGCCGCGATCGGTCGTCCAGTTACCTCGGTCCTCCAATATTACGTCGCGCGAAGGACTCGGTCTGTAGATCGACGTTATATTCGTCAGGTCGTCCCGCAACCTTGTAGCTAGAATCACGTCGCTGTCGGGGAAAACGTTCATGTCTCCGAACGTTTCCGCAATTCCGTTCGTAAATCGATCACGGTTCGTTGTGTTCGCGTAAAAGACTCTACTGTCTTGTAGCAGAAGCCATTTCATCGGCGCAACGAACATGCCGCTCTCGTTGGCCTGCGAAGAAACAACTTGCATTTTCCGGACTCAGTGAACCGAAATTTTCAACGTTTTCTCGTAGCGATCGTTGGATCGCGTAATTTTAAACTGAAATTGGGACTAGTTGAAGTTGTCTGTACGTGAATATTCGAATACTTGAATATTATATTATGTGTTGCTGACTGTAAATCAAATTCTTTAAATTCGTCGCTTTATTAAAACTTTATTTTCATTCAAGGTATTTCAATATTCGAATAATGGTATTCGACCAATTATATTCAAATAATGTATTCGAATAATGATATTCGACCAATTATATTTGAATAATGTATTCGAATAATGATATTCGATCAATTATATTCGAATAATGGTATTCGTCCAAAAATATTTGAATAATGTATTCGAATAATGATATTCGACCAATTATATTCGAATAACGGTATTCGACCAATTATATTCGAATAATGATACCGAGTATTTGAAATATTCAACGTTTATTCGTAGTGTACGAGTACATGTAAAATATTCGAATAGTCCCGGCCCTGTTTGAAACTCACTGCTCGTAAAAGTGAAACAGCGTAATCGCAATCTAGGTCCAGCACGTATAATACTTGATGATCCCACGTATCGTGCGTTTGCTCGACGAATCCCTTGAAATCGTGATGGATCTCGTGAGTCAGTCGACTCCTTGACATCATCATAGACAAAGTAATCGCCTCGTCTATAATTCGTACAGTCAGGAATGTAAAAAATTACCTCGACGCAAAAATCAATTTACTTAGCTCGCAATTTTTTTTTTTTTTTTGTACCTGCTGTGAATAGAATACAATGATCAATTTTATGTAATTTTCGACCAGACGCATTTATGCGCAAGAAAAAAATTAATTTCTCGGAAGTCGCGAAGGACACAAATCCTATACAAAAATTCACTTTTAGAGTGTATATCAGTGTATGTATTTATTGAACTTATAAGATAGAAAAGAGAAGTATAATTTGTTTATTACATCGTGATAACATTTTCCATAGGTTTCATTTAAACGGAATTAATTTAAGAACAAAATTTATGAAAAATAAATATGTAAGTTCCTGTGCAAGAGAAACAGATATTTTCTTCATTAATACCACAATAATATATTATTTTCATAATACATTATATTTTGTATGATATTATATTACATCAAATAAAATGGATGTTTATACATTGTGAATATGGTATGGTAGTTTTCTTTATGTTAATTGTTTCTTTCAATACTTCTTCAAAAGAAGTTAATTATTTCTTTCAATACCTGCATAAACCACTAATCTATTTGGCACTCGAGTCTGACTCATTTTTCTTGTATGCGTAGTTTGGTTCAACACGTTTAAAGTCACGTTTGACTCAGAAGTCCACACGTTGTATTATTATAAGAATAACGTGTTTATCACGCGTATTAGGAGAAAGTACGCATGCCATACCATATTCATTGAATAATTGCGTAAAGGCAAGACACAGCCGAAGGTTGCTTCGAAACCTCACCTCAATAACGTTCGATACTATGAGTATCTACATACATTTGAGCGCGTCATGGACTTTTCTTGCGCTTTTCAGTTCATTTTTAAACACCACTATAACATACATTAACAAATGAAATACAAAAAATAACAGCTGTTAAAAATAAGTTAAACAAAATTATTTAATACCTTGTTGTTCAATCTTTTTTAATCCAAGGTCATATTGAACTCATTCAATGTGATTTACCAGATAAAAATATATAAAAAAAGGGAAGTTAACCTTCGCGACTCTGAAAGTATTTATATCGAGTAGATAAATTTCTTTTTACATATTTTCCCTTCAAAATATGCAAATTATGTCGTTCATCATTTTTCGTATCTTCGAAACTGAGAAAAAATTACCCGAGAGTCATGTTTTAAATGGACCACACCGTATACAACCATCGTAAACTACTGTTAATTTTTTCGTGCCAAATGAAATTCTTTTTATCATCCTGTACTTAAAAAGTTGATCCGTTATGTCGATGCCTCTGGTAGCAATCGCGGTTTTATTTTATTTTGTCTTCCGAAAGAAGCATTCAATTGAGTATCGTGACAAGCAGGTATCAAAACATCACGTTTATCTCGTCATTACGGGATAGTAATGTGTACTGTGATTAACGAAAATAGAAATTGTCTGAAACACGCCTATAAGTGAAAAATAAAATGTTCACTTTCAAAAAATTAAATACACTTTTCAGTTATTAAAAACGTTACTTAATCAAAAATTCTATACCACGCTATTCTATCGTACAATGGTTCGTGCGGTCTAGGTTAGGTCTCGATTAAACGATGATGGAAAACACATCACGAACAAGTGTTAACGATGTACATACATATACAACTCGCACAAAGAGACAAGTTTTACGATCCAGTTCGCATTATTCTTGCGATAGGCGATTTCCTATACAAACTTGTCGCGACACACCGATCTGTACACTACTGTTCATAAATATTTGGACATTTACATATTCTTGGTAAAATCTGTACAAACAAAACTTTGTTATGTCTGTCCATTGTGCGACGAAACTTGAAACGTTTCTATAACCTAACCCAAACTGAAATATAAGCTACAAAACGTGACAAAATTTTAGCCACCCCAAAGAAGGAGTGGAGAATAACAAACTTAAAGTCCAAATACCAAAAGTCTAATCTGGAACATAAGTAACAACACTTGTTGCAAATTAACTTGTACCGTACCGCGTATGGGTCTTTTCTTGTTCAGATTATTTTTATTGTACGTAGTTGAACGGTTTTAAACAATGATTCGAATTAGGTATAATTAAACATACTCTGAAAGAGGTCGTGTTTGGATTCATTTTCACCGGAAAAATTTAATTAATTCATTAACGACACTTTCATAAATAAGTCACACTAATAGTACACGCGCGACATCATTTCCAAGTTTTGATCATCGAGCGCACACAATGCAATGCTCGGTCGCTATTGCTGTCTCGCTCAATCTTGGCATATTCCACTCACGTTTCTTCGTTGAACGGTACAGGTAAGGCTGAGTCTCGGTTGAAAATTGCAATCGTTTCCTAGGCCGTTTTTTAATGATTCGGCAGTTTCGTGTTTGTCACTTAAGAGTATAAATTGCTTTATTGAAATAAACGGTTAGTGAAACAGGCTTATGCAAGCACCGAAAATTGCAACGAGAGTGGACGAAAACAAAAAAGATCCAATCGAAATAACAAATGATGAAGAAGCGATCACCAAACAATTTTACAACCGTGTGTGACAATTAAAGAATCACTTTTAAAGCCACGAAATAAAATGCAAAGATCTCGGTGGATAAAACAGCGCGCAAATTGTGCGATATCTGATTGGAAAAAAATATTATGAACGGATGCGCAAAAATTCAAAATGTTGGGAAGCAAACATAGTGTTTATTTTATAATGGGGACTCCACGAGAAGTCACTAGTACACGAAAAAGGAAAGAACAAATTCGAATTAAAGGAAATGACTAGGTCTTTTTTTCTCCGCGGAATACCTCTAAGTGATTCAGTAACGAAATAAAATGAGGAGTTTAATAAAAATACACGGAATTGTTCGAAGATCCTGGAATCAAGCAGTGTACTCAAAATACTTTTTATTACCGTGAATTTTTCAACCACACTTTTCAACCCCACGCATGGTAACATTTTTTATATACGCTGTATCTTAATTTTTCTATGTTACTAACGTTGCGGCGCAAATTTGCTGCAAGATACGTCAACGTCCACACGAAGTTATTTTATTATCCTCAATAATACAGATAGCTTGACTGACAAATACCGTTAGATTTTTTACTTGGCGTCTGAGAGTGATAAACAATAGATATAACGTAAGGTTGAAACTTCTCCTTCGACACGTTCACCTCCAAGAAAGCGCATTCGCGAATGGAAAAATTTCAATGTTTACATTTTACGGGAGACACTCTGCACATCAGATCACAACGCACATTCGAACTCGTTGCAAATCTTCGGAATAAACTTAGTTTTGGTCCAAGAACTAGATACACGATTTTATTATCGTTCACGTGATAAATACGATGGTTTGTACACATTCGGTTTGTTGCACGAGATATGCGTAACACTTCCGAAATTAATCGCAAGATTACGTGTACACAACGATTATATCGACGATAAAAGGCTCTTGATCAGATTCCACGGAGTGGTCGAATGCTTCTTGGCGGTAGCATATGACATATACTCTGTCGCTAGGACGATTTGAGTCTAACTGGCTCGCGAGGCGTCCGAGCATCAAACGAAGACCGTTAGTCCAGTCAAAACAAACAAAAGACGAAACGTGTTCACCGTGACTATTATGTGGTCAAATATAAATCGAATGGTTTACACCACAGCACGTGGTGCAATATAAATTCGAATAACTTTGAACGTATACTTGTTTTAATTAAAATTGAATCTTGCTTAAAGCATAAATAAAACTGAAAGTTTGTTCAAGTCGATTTAAGCGAAAGTTCGATTTTAATTTAATTTAATTTTGTAGATGCATTTATAATAACCGAGGATGACCTGAATGGTTGAAAGCATTACGAATAAAGTAAACAATAAACAAGGGATTGCTTAAATCGATTTAAACTTTAAATGATATATTCTTTAGCGTGTTCAATTCTTGATGATTCTTACCTTGTTAATTTTATTCGTACTATCCTTTCCACGACAACTTTCGTCCCACTGGTTCATTGTCATCTATTTCTACTATATCATCATACTTATAAATTCCAGACCTCCTTTTTCCTACTTATTGTCTCATTATTAAAACTTCCTCCCTTCGGAAATTTGCGTCTTTCCAATCTACTCTCCTTTAAACACGCTACCAGACCTTCGAGACACCAACGCTGCGAGCGGCTACATCTTTGTGGTTAGATTCAAAAGCAGCCTTTTGATGTACTTCACCTTTAAGCACTATTGTTCTACGTGATATATGATATCTACACTTTCTTTTTTCTTTACATAACAAAGTCATTATAACGGTAGTAATAAATTTAATTTTTTGTTTATTACAACAGATTGAATGTACTTTCAATTTAACATGTGTTTCAAAAAGGCAGCAGCCTTTCTAAAAATACCGCCAACCACAATGGACCGTGCAAATTTCTTGATCGATTCCAAGTCGATATGATCGAATGTTTCGCTAATTTTCTAAAGTAATATACAAAAATACATCAGAAAAAGAACTAATGAACTTACATACATATGTCTACTTAAAAATGTTTAATGTCATTTTTCATGAATATAGCTGACCAAAAACTCCCAATATTCCATAGTTTGTTTCTATTCTACAATTTCAATTCCATTCAAAAGATGCTGACACGGACTGTAGACTCCCTTTGCGAATAAAATAATGCATTTTGTTCCAGAGGGCCACGATGCGAGTTTGAGAAACACTGGACTTAGAGGCCCAGGCAGTGAACGTGTCAATCGAGCCAAGCGATACAAGAGCAGGGCTCCCTATTTCGGACGAATACGTTAATCGTACATCGGTTAATCTCGTCCGAGAGATTTACGGTTATTCGGCACACGCCCACGAGCCATCGAACCGCGCAATCGATTACGTAATTTTGCGATTTCGTTCGAGCGGTCTTACCTTCGCTAAACCGGCAAAAATGTGCCGAAACTCTCACTGGTGGAAACAGAATCGTAATCGCGTCATCTACGAATTGCACGAACGAATAATCAAACGCGTCACGGCTCACGAACGCCGTCCGACCGTTAGAAATCGACAACCACGCGAGAATCCACACAAACAGAAGCATGCTCGATGAAAATAAAGGTCGATCGTCGGTAACAAGTTTCGCTTCTCCAGCGAACGTCGAATCTGTCGGAACTCTCCCGTGACGAACGTCGCGTCGATGGTTGGAAAGGGAGGCGGCACGCCCTCGCGAATAACGGATTCTGAAACATTGAATAGCCAACGGCGTATTCACGAAACGATTGCGTTCGCAAATAA
Source organism: Ptiloglossa arizonensis (assembly GCF_051014685.1). NCBI lineage: Eukaryota > Metazoa > Arthropoda > Insecta > Hymenoptera > Colletidae > Ptiloglossa > Ptiloglossa arizonensis. The sequence goes on along the minus strand of NC_135052.1, from coordinate 27,682,588 downwards.
CACCCTAACGACCAACGTACTATTTCTCGATTCAATTTCTTTCGTAACTCCTTTTTTCACCGTGGAATCGTGTACGTAATTTTCCGCGGCGATAAATTACCGGTTTACGAACGGTTTCTTCGCATCGTGCTCGCGAGACGGTTTGCCGAGAAATCGATCGACAATACTCGCATCGCGCGACACGACAATCACAGTACGGGCTAAGCCTATGAGAACGCGTTCGACCGTTTCCAGTTAGACGATCGATACGCGACAACGGGAGTCGGATCTGTATCGATTGTTCGTGTTCGAGCGGCTATTAAGCCGCGACGTTTCCGCGGGGAATGGAAGATTCCGAAACGATCGATCGGTCGATAATCAATGTCGCAGAAACAGAGAAGATCGCGGAATTGGAGACCGTAACACCTATCGACGTCGGCGAGAAGTTCTCGCCAGTGGAAATCCGACCTTGTTCGCGTCTCGCATCGGCGTGTCGCGTGACAAGTTAGTGATTGACACGTGCGTCGAGCCCACCGACGTTTCGTTATCAACGATAGCGCGTTCGTTGGTGGCGGAGGCGGAGGTGGTCTATGGCAGTCTATGTCGGACGAAAGTCGAGAGTGTGGTGCGACGGTGGGCTACGCGTGCTCAGGATTACTCAGCATACGCGAGAAGTTTGCGCGTTTATCTCTCGCCGCGACACTTCGACGAATTCGACTTCGTCGTTTCTCTTTCCTTCCTCGTCGCGTTGCATTCGGCAACGATGCGTTCTCTTTAGCGATTTCGCGTCGGTGTTTCGCGCGCAGAAGTCTTAGATTCCTCGAAACGCTTGTTAACGGGATTTAACGCGACGCGACTTGTCGTTGTGCGCGATCGAACGATTCCGCCGCCTCACCCGACGGATTCGCCCGCGAAGTCCATCTTTCTTCGGATATTTCTTTACGACAACCTCGTTATCGCGAAGCAATCAACCTTCCAGGTCTCGTTTATCTTGCACCATCACAATGCCATTACCATAATTCACTTTCGTCGTTTATCTGCACGGTCGCGCGCTTAATCCCACCCGTCTTTTCTCTCGTAATCGTTTCACGCGGTCGCTGTTTGCGCGCGAATCGCCGTGTACGAGCAAACGTTGCGGCAAATAAAGGAACGCGCGCGCGATATCGCGAACCAGGCGCGGCGTAGACTTTGTTCCTGTTCCGTGGCGCGGACGGAACGCTCGCGGACAAGGATCCGACGTATGGCGTAAATTTATTTATTTATGTAATTATTTGCCAAGTATATCGAGTTACCCCACTTATACAGGGTAGGGTATTTAAGCTAGGTCATCCGGGTAACTCGTTTATTTTTAAAGATGGAAAAGAACGTTCGAGATGGAGTTTGATTTTATGTGGGACATGTGATGTTCTCGGATAAAAATATCGAAGATATTTTAAGGTCGTTAATTTTTTTTCTAATGGATCAATACGACGACACGTCGATAGTTATTCAATATTTGGTCAAAATTAAAATATGTTATTTAAAAAAGGCTTCGATCATCTCGTCGACCACTTCGAGTCAATAGTTTTTTTTTTCAAAAGGGGAGAAAAATTGCCGAACCTCTTCACTGATCAGGATTCAGCCGACCCCGCTTTAATTTTATGAATTCATTGTTGCAATTTCTGATGCAATTTGAGGCCGAAGCGTTTTCCATTTGATCGTTGACATCATAAATATTTTTCCTGGTGGGAGTACTCTCGAGTTAAATTGCAAAAGGAAATTATCCCTAAGTGGCAGATCGAATGCACTCATTGTTATCATGGAACTATTGACTTTACACAAGAAAATTACAAGTTTGTTTTAATGGGAGTTTGAAGATAAATACTTGTAGAACGTAGTCACGTGTAGTTTTGTAGTTTGATAAAAGTAATTATTTAAACATATTTATTCGCGTTTTAAACGTTTGATTCTCATCTTGGAATTCTCTTCGGTGATAATAACGTTCCAGGATAAAAATAATAAATAATAATTCCTCCCTTTTATTTTTATTCTGGATTATTATTAACGAAAAAAGAAACCTAAAAATGTCGAAACGTTTAATACTTTTATTTTAATTGCGACCTTATCTTGTAAATAGTGTATTTCATTTGTTTTAATTCTATAAAAAGATGACCAATCTGTGTCAGACAGTAGAATGCATTCCGGTGGGAGTCCACTAGACTCGCCTCTCGCACGCCTACTTCAGGGTTAAAACACGAATAAATACACCACGGGCCACAATTCGTGCTACAAATGGGGTCAGGAAGATTCCATGGCTCAATGTAAGACGAAAATACCGGACGAAAATAATAATCGATGACTGGTGTTTTTGCAGTGTTTTTGCACTGTTTACTATTAACACTTACCTATTAATGAATTCTTAAGGTCTGTCGAAGACACTTTAAACATCTGTACTGAAATTCAATCTTGTTATTCTATATTTTTCTCTTATCTCGACCTAACCCATAAAATCTCCCCATCCCTCTATCACAATTTGCGACTCATACTGTGCGAAGGGTGTCCCAATCGTCACCGGTCAATTTGAATTCGTCGATCGAAGTAAATCGACCGGTGATGATTGGGATACCTCGTACATATATATTTAAATGCATCTTCACAAGATTGATTTTCAAATGCATTTTTCCCGAAAGGAAAGCATTGGATGGAATTTCGTTATTCCATATTTTTAATTACATCGAAATGTATTAATTACATTTCAAGCCGTAGAATTCTCCTGACTCTGTACCGCGTATTTAGCACGCGGTATATTTTCGAACGCTGGTATCGAACTAATTTTACAGGAGTGGGTTTTCGTAGCGTGGAGATTTAACAATTGCGACGTCGTATGCAACCGGACGGTTTGTCGACCCACCCACGAGGTCGCGAACAGTTCCTAAGCGAGCACGTCGCGAGAATGGTGATTTCCATCAAGCGTCGGTCTTGTTAAGCGAGGTCGTGCGTGTTCGGAATAATTCGTCGGGTCGAGCGGTTCCGACAATCTTTCGGGGTCGGCGTGCTCGCAACTCGTTCGCCTCGACCGTACCTGTGTTCGCGGTGAAATCGATATTATTTGTTCAGGTGCGACAGACGCATCGACATGCACGTTCTCGAGCTTTCGCAAGGCTCCCGTGGCAAGGTCACTCCTAACTCGATGCACCACGTGAGCCGGTGTTTTCCAAAGATGGGGGCGGAACTTCTACAAAGCGATGAAAGGGCGGGGCGGGGGGAGGGAGCGTCTTTCGATTCAAGAGGGTAAAGAAGAAAATTTTTAACGTCGAAGAATATTATTGGGTTGTTTGGAAAGTCGTTCCGTTTTTTTTTTGGTGAAAATAAAACACGATTTTTTTTAGAGTGTATAAACATTTTATTAAATTATATATTCTCCATTTTGGAGAATAGATTTCCATAATGGAGAATATATAATTATATATTCCATCCAAAATGGAAAATATATAATCTAATAAAATGTTTATACATAATGGAGGATATATAATTATATATTCCATCCAAAATGGAGAATATATAATTTAATAAAATGTGTGTACACTCTAAAAAAAATCGTGTTTCATTTTCACCAAAAAAAAAGAAAAACGAAATGACTTTCCGAACAACCCAATATCTTACCAATATTTTTCGAGACTGAATCGTAGGTGTACAATTTTTTTTTTTGTCGATTAATTAATAGGATTCGTCATCGTCGCTGAACTTCAAGCGCGATATTCTGCGAAATGGAGAGCACTTAAAAGATAAGGAGGAACGTGTTTTAAAATGTTGAAATTAATATTGTTTAAAATATATTTTATTTTACTTCGCCCGTGTCGAGCAGAATTTTAAGGTTGAAAATATTTTAACGAACACAGATACACTGCTTACAATGACTGTGATTAACTACGACGTAATTAATTTTAGTGTATCGAACAATTATTTTTATTAATATCTGTCTTGTACTGTTTTAAACGTGCCATTTATCTCGAAAACGGAAATTTGTTTCAGGAGGGTGCCGTTTAAAATAAACGACTGAACCAAACTCAAACATGCCTTTAAATATCAATTGAAACTAATTAAAAAAATTGTATCTCGTAATGAAAAAATCAGTATGATATGATGACTCCCGCACTTTTCCTTTCTTTGGTCCTTTTTTGTACACTTTGTTTAAATCCTGTTGCATTTACAAGACTCGCCTGGTTTATATTAATAATAGTGATTACTACCAAACGGTAAAACCTCTCATTAAATGATATAGTAAATATGGCATTATACGTAATGGATATTGCAGCACTGAGCATGCATAATATCCTGAAAATTGTAATAAAAGAAAAATAGAAAATAAATCGTAATCGGGACAGGAAAAAGTGATTAACGCATAAAGAGTCTCCGCTACGGGAGTCGTGTTACTAGAATTACATAAAAGCATCGAGCAACTCGAGCTGAATGAGGACACTTGGAATTGGAAAAAAAGAGCCATCTTAAAACCGTATAGAACAGTTCGTAAATTTAGAAACAATTAATCCGTAACCAGGAGAAACGAATCAACTTATCGTTTGTACTCATTTATACCCTCCTGTTTATTCACCAAAGGATTTCTATTATTAATCGTATCGCAGGTTTTATTATAGTCTTTGCTAATTCACTTGTACATACACATTCGTTCATAATAGAGAAATTAAGTAGAAAAGATACGTATGTACACATAACGCACTGCACGTGGATTACAATAAAAAATGAAAAATATTTTCCATTCTGTATTTCTTGCATCGATTGTCCATCAATTGTAAATAAACAGAATCGAAACGATAAGAAACGTTACGAGTGTGTACACAGAAATTATTTTTTATTAAATATTACATAGCAAAACTATTAGGTTGTTCAGAAAGTCATTTCGTTTTTTTTTAGAATATATAATCATCTTATTAAATTATGTATTCGCCATTTCTCCATTATTTTCATAATAGAGAATGTATAATTAAATTGTATATTCTATTTATTATTATTAATAAATTATTATTCTATAATTTAATATTTTATTAAATTTAATATTTTAATATAATATTTTATTTAATTATTCTATAATTTAATATTCTATAATTTAATATTTTAATATAATATTTTATTTAATTATTCTGTAATTTAAAATTCTATAATTTAATATTTTATTAAATTATATATTCTCTATTTTGGAAAACGAAATCACTTTCCGAACGACCCAATATTATAAACTACGTACGTAAGTGTCTGATAAGGAAGTAGTTGCAATTGTAAAGGAATAAAATCATAAAACAATAAAACAAAGTGACGTTCGGGAGCTTCCTTGCAGCAACGGTAACGAGTTTCGACCACGAGGCTTATAGGTGACCGGTAGCTGGAGATTCGACTCGAAGTTCCCAGAATCGGGGGGGGAAGTCCCGCTTTCGCTGCGGTGTGGCGCAATCGACACGCGCCGCCTGTCTCGACGTTACGCGTGTCATCGAGAAAGGGGTTCCAGGATTTAGATAGATTGGCGCGTTCTCGAACCATCGAACGCAGGGGTGAACCTACCACGAAATTGACCCCTTGGACTCGAGAGGAGATCCGTAATACAACATACTATTTTCGATCCAGGAAAACTTCGTGGTTTGGAATTCAAATTAGAATTTAAGTATTACATACATACGTTCTTGTAGAGTGTAAACGCATGTATGCGAAGTGTATAAAAATGTTCCGTTTCGGATTGATTCACGACTTGAAGGATTTTCTCGAGGCGTCGATTTCTGATGGCAAAGAAGCCTCGAGTGCAAAGGGTTAACAAAGTTGGTCTCTCGCGAATTTTTTGTTTTTTCACTTTTTCACAATAATACGTTTATGACTTTTTCACCGCGAAAAATTTAAAAAAAAAATTACAAAAAATATACTATCGTCCATTCTGTACCAAAGCGTGAAAAAAATAATTTTAATCGATCCAATAGGTTTGAAAACAATTGAAGTGATGAGGTTATGTTGTTCACCCTGTATATAGATTACTTTGTACCTATATACATATATATAAATACATATCGCTGCCCACAGACTAGACTAATACGGACAATCGAAAATTTACGTATATATAGTATTCATCTTATTGTAAACAATTGTTTACAAGTTACAAGGAGACATATTACTTCATCGCAACAGGTGTTCGAAATGGTCTTCTGCCCATTTCAATGCGCGCCACGACACGTTTCCTCGTCGATGTTTGCGCACACGCGAGCTTGCGTATAGTACTTGTCAAAATAAACAAAAAACGTGTTGGTAAACTTCGATCTAGCGTTCGATAGTTTTCGAGTAACGTGAGACACGGCAGGGACACGTTATATCGCGCGTTCCTTCTCGGTAGCGATTACCATGTCGGTTTCTCCTGTCCAAGAGTAAGGGAAAAGTTTGGCATTCCTGAGCGTGTGCGAATCTCGATGAGGAATTGTATTGTGGTATGCATCGAAACGGGAGGAAGACACTCTGAACACGTGCTGTGATAGAATAATATTTTTCCTTTTATCTCGGAAACTATTGGTTTTTGAACACATGTTTGCTAACATTTTTTGTTTTTCTTATTTCGTCAAGTACTATTTGTGTACAAGTTTGGACCGCCAATTTTATCACACCCTGAACACGTACACAAAAAGATTAATTATTACTGTACTGCACGTATAATGTATGTAGTAATGTATTCTATCTACACACGTATATGTTTATATTTATATACACGTATATATTTATATTAATATACACAATATACATTTATATTAATATACACAATATACATTTATATTAATATACACAACATACATTTATATTTATATAAACGATACATGGATTATTACAGAGACATTAGTACGACCATTAGTGATTTTCACAAAAAATTACTTTCTCTTCCAATATATTTATATCTGAAAAATACAGTGCAGCGATGCCACGAGTACCAATGAAACTTGTTCGAATTCAGGATCAGGAGTCAGCCCCACCGCTATTTATTGTGTTTCCTCGACTCGAATGACGGTCATCCATTGCCCTCTTTGATCGGTCCGTTTGAGTTCGACCAGTTCCGACAAAAAATTCTCTACCCGTGCTTCGCATATTGATAAACGGTGATCCCAATTTTCAAACAATATGTGAGACTCCACTGTGCGTGATTGTCATAATTTAACCTATTCGTCGAATCAGAAGTCAGCTCCATGTAACAGCTAATAAATCCAAGAAATCTGAGTCGAGTATATTAACATATTTCATTAGACAAAAAAATAAATAAGAAAAAAATAAATAAATAAATAAATAACGAATAGAAGATATATAATTTTGCATTCGTTTTTCGTTGAATAAAAATTAGAAGTTGAATGGCGAAAGAAAATATTTTGCAACAAATCAAAATTTAACTTACCAAGTCGCTATATTGTACATTGGTTCGATTCGTCGTCTATTATTTGAATAGAATTTTATCTCTGAACGACGCAACACTTATATATTCTGATTCCGCATGAATCAAAAGAATTAGAAGTAGTTATCAATCCATTAATAACATTTTTAATATCTTGAAAAAAAAAGAAAACTGTTTACCGTAAATTACACGAAGATAACAAATACAAACAGTAAACTTTCTAACAGTGTACCACCGAGTATGTGAGAGTATGTGTGTTAAGTGTGTCGAGTACCTACGAGTGACCCTCATTACACGTTACTTGGAAATGGTATCATCGAGTCTATTGTTTACACACCGTGTCGAGAGTCTATTGTGATCAGTTTGAAACGTATGTATTAACCGCCGTGACGTTGTTCACCTTAACAAATAGTTTAAGATCGTCTGCGCGAAATAAGTGTCTAATATTAGAATATCGAGATCATCGACGAAAATGATGAGAAACAATGATCCCAATGAGAGCCACGAGGAACACCAAGGTATTGATTTATATTTTCAAATATAAATTGCGTCTCACACGTGCGAACTGAGCTTATTAAAAAATTACAATCTCAGCTTTATCGTGGTTGGAATTAAACGATTCGATATGAAAAACGTTAAGAACGAAAATTTGTTCGTTATCTGAAAATATTGCTGATAGTTCGCTGACGACCATAAAAGGATATTGGAACGGATAAGATGCTAATAGATTTCTTATTGCGAATCATCCAGATACGAAATCGTGTTAAGAATCAGATATCTAGTTATTAATATCAGTGAAATCTTTTAATAACGACTAATGGTCTATCTTGAACAATAATGGCTCAACTATCGTGTATAGAAATGGGTCGATAATTTCTTGTTATTTATGACACGGTTGTAACGAAGAGAAAGTCACAATGATTGTAATTTGCGTGTATTTACATATAATTGCTTGCGTTTATAAGCGTACTACCGTTTTACCAAGTTTGGGAAAGTCGTGGAATACTGAAAAGAAATTTAAAAAAAAATCAATTTTAAAACACACGAATGAAACAAATAATTGACCTCGTATTAATTAGTATTGTTATGAATATCGAAGAAATGAATTGTGTTTAAGAATAGAATGATAATATAGAGCAAGTACGGTAAAAGAATATTTCATTTTTTCGTAATTCGTGAAAAAGAACGAAGAAAAAAAAAGGCTTATCGATTTTTAAATAATATGATTAATGGAAGTCGTGTTTCTCGTTCGTTAATATTGTTTTAATTACAGGGAAGTAAATTGTGCAAAGCATTTCAAATTACGGAATGAATAAATTGTTTTTAATGTAAATATTATTATTATTTTTAACGTTTTCATTATACGTCGTTCGTAACGATGCAAATGTAAAAACATGAAAAGTTAATTCGTACCCAACAAACGAAACGAAAACTCCATACTGCCATATTATATTGTTGACCATTTATTCACAATTTTACTGGTCGTTTCCATATTATAATACTTAAAATTACGTAAAAGCTGAATGCATATGTATGTAGCAATATCCTTGAAAAGGTTAAGTATATTGTAGTTTATACGAAAGTAGCCTTACAAATAATACGAAGTTACGTATAATTGTATTACTTTTTCTCGAAAATATTTATTTCCTTTGTCGAATCATTTTTGCTTTAACAATTTTGTATCGAGCATTCGAAATGTACGGTCGAATCGTTCAATAAACGAACGTTACACCATGCTCGTTCCAAACCAGTATTATTATCCTATTGGTAGTTGAATCGTTGAACAATTTAAATATTAAAATTGTCTTTAACGCCAAGTATACGACAATTTATAAGCAGCTACGTAATACATGTAATTTACGCCTCGTATTTCAGTTGCTCTTCGAATATTTTCATCGAGTTTTCGAGCATTAAAAAAGACACTCGGTGGATTAAACTCGCCGCTGTTTAGAAGCGGTAGTAATAACTCTCGTAGCAAAGTCCGATTCCATAGCACGTAATTGTGAAAAATACTTCCTAGCTATTTCTCTCCGAATCGTACACGTTGTTTCGAAACATTGTTTCTTTTTCGTTATTCACAGTAGACGAGGAGAACCGACTCTCTAATTACCGAGTCCTGTTCGAAGTTCAGGAATCGACGAAACTTCGCTGCGAAAAAGTAAACATCTTTTCGCCGGCTGGTTCGGCGTAGACTGTTCTCGTAGCGTCCGCAGAGCGGAAGGACTTTCGCGCGGGATTGTTTGCCGAACTGCTCGCGCTAGGGGATCGGGGACAAAGAGAGGGAGGAATAAGAAAAAAGTTTATACGCGGCAACGGCGAAATCCTTTGATTTCGCGCGGCGATTCGATGCCAGGGGAAGCGTTATTAATGCGGTGCGTCGCGGGGAGAAGGCGGGGCAGCGTGAAGGTGGGGGTGTGACAGCGACACGGTGAGTGGGGCGCGAACCGCGTGCTCTAATTGGTCAACGGCCGCTAGGTGTTCGCGGCTAAGTGCCTCGAGTTCGGCCGCGTTCGCAACAGTGCAACCGAGAACGCCGCGCGAGTTTTTGACGACAGATTCGCTCTCCGTTTCGTCTGTCGGTATCGAGATTCGAGATATATTGAGGACGACACCGCGCTCGACCGTGTACGCGAACGAGTACGTTGCCGCGAGAAACCACCATGGCCCAGAACGGCACCGCGGTGGACCGCAAGTTCGAGATCAAGAAGCAGGAGATGTTCGTGATGGAGGTGCCGGTACCGTCCTGTAAGTTTCACTCTCTTTTTCGCGTAGGTCGTTACCGAGCACGCGACGACGTTCGCACGAGACAATCTGGAGCGATTCCTGTCGTCTCGAATATTCGCGATCCGCGAGTGCAATTTTCGTAGAGACCCGCGAGGGTTTGAACAAGGTACATTCTCCAATGGGTAGACAAAATTATATGTATAAATTCAACGAATTAAAAAGTACAATTTGTTTATTTTACGAGGGAGTAATAATATATATAAATTCATCGAATTAAGAGTACAGTTGATCTATTTTACGAACGAGTAATAATATTTATAAATTCATCGAATTAAGAGTACGATTGATCTATTTTACGAGCGAATATTACTAAACGGTCGAAAAATTATTTTTGTAAATTGATTCGACTATAATTATTTATTGATATTAATATTAATACTTATCTATTAATGGAAATAAATTGAGTTAAATTAAAAAATTTGATATGAAAAAATTGTTCGTTAAATGCACGTTACTTGTTGCATAAAAATTTTAATTCAAATTTTGAAGTACAATATTTCACGACGAATGAATAGAAATTTAACCGCTCGATCGAATAAACGTTGCGAATATTATCGCTATGTTTTGAGTTTTTTCATCGCTTATTATTTGAACGAAATTTTTCCCAACTCGGGATTCTCGCGCCATGAATCTTTGAGTTAGTTTACACCATGCGTTCGACGCGCGTGCCAAGCACTTGATTCATGATGAAATTATGGTGTCGATAATAAAGAAGACATATTGAACCATTAAAATACGCGTATATGAATCCCATTTTTGTCAGATTATACTTATATTGCTACGATGTGGCGTAAAGTCAGTTAAATTAAAGAAGATTTTATTTGTTCGAAAAACATATTTTTTTATTAGAGTTTTTCAAAAAAAGAAATTAACTAAATAAAAATGCAAATCTTATTGTCAATCTTAAGTAAATAATTTACCAGACATTTCCACTCGTCAAATTTCGACTTATTTTCGGTTTAAGATAAACATTGTGTACCTACCATAAAGCGTGCAAAAAAATATGCAAAACGTAATAAGAAGAGAGAAAATATTACATTGGACGTAAATTAAGAACATTTCTCAACACAGCACATTGTTTCATTTTGATTCTTGAACAAATTTTACAAAAAACTTTTTTCTAGAATTATTGTATATATAATTTTATATCTCTCTAAGAGGGTTAGATTTATTCACCGAACCCTCAAGAAAATTATTATTATTTTTATTGGTAAATGTTTTCTCGTACAAGTAATACAATTAAACATTTTGTTCATTTTGTTGATCGAACGGTCTTTTTCGTTAAAAAACGAAGAAGTCAAATTCAAATTATCTAATAAAATTATAGATCACTTTGATCGAATAAAAAACATTTAATTATTCGTAAAGATACATATAAATGTACACATATATATACATTCCACGGAAATGGAGATAAGATACAATTAATCAAAAACTTCTCCATTGCACGTTGAATTAAAACAAAAATTTTAATTATAGAATTAAATTTATTATAGCAAACTGTAAACAGCTATAAACGCTGTTGTCGAAAGCTAATTTGAATTAACATTTTTAGACCAGAATGAAAAATTAAATTCTTGCGATGGAAAAAAAATCATCCATAGATTATAACCAAGTAATTAAAAGGAAAGGAAGTGAAACGGATAATAATGAATAATCGACAGATTGATATTGTTGGTCGCAGAAAATTTTGCCCGTTCTTGCAACGAATCTTGAAATCATGGCTTCGTTATGCATCGATAGTGAAACTCATAAGATTCTCATGCCAGAGAAAAGATTGCAACCACTTTACGTAACGAGGAGTATCTGCATAACGATAGCTGCGCTGATTATCTCCGATCAAATGCACCGTGAACTTGGAAAAACGATCTAGGGAGAGAAATTTTTCAATGTCTTCTTGCTTACCGATGGAGGGATAAGGTTAGGTATATGTCGTTGACTATACGTCAACCGAATCGTTTAATCCACGATTTCTTTGATCTGACGTACATTATTATCTTTTCGTTGAATGACAATTTAATCAAGATGGGTTTTACTCATGATTTCTTAAATTGGACATATAATGGGTGATCAAATTGTTACGTACACTTCGAAACTACCACTTATTTGAAGATTAGTCAAGAATGCACCGAGAATGCACCGAGAATGCATCGAGAATGCACCGAGAATGCATCGAGAATGCACTTAAAATTATAGTTTTGTTTTTTTAACGTATTGTTATATTTATAATAACATCTTACAACTATTTTGAAGCTTCTATAATAAACAATATATATATATATATAAGAGCCTAGTGTCATTTTAATAAATAAATAAATAATGATATAAATAATATATGTATGTATATATGTTTTGAAGTTTATAATAACAAACAAAATATATTAATATTTGATCATACTGCCTTTTTCATCCACATGCAATAAACATTAATTGATGTCGAAAAATTAACAAAACTATGTCGAAAAATATCGGAAGCATGTCGTATATTGCGAAAGCTTTGAAATAGTCGTAAGATGTTGCTAAAAATATACGTATAGATTTTTTAAAAATAAATTTAATTTCATTCTTAATTTAATTTTAACTAAGTACTTTTGAAGTGTTTGCAATAATTTAATCACCGAATCTACTATTAGCTCTTTATCAAATCTATAGATCAGTAGATGTGACGAAGATGATTAATAAAACTCTGATGATTAATAAAAACTCCCAATGTGTTACTTCCAGATTTTAATCGATATTTGCAAAATAATAGTACTTGAACCCGCTGATAGTGATTTTAAGGGCATACAATTAATAATCTGCGAGATACTTAACATAAAGTACAAAGGTGATTGTTAATTAATCAGATATTTTTTTTTAATTGTCTTTCGATATTTTTTCAATTTTTAAATCCTCTAACTTTCCTTGAATATTAAACTTTTTATGGGCGTACTTCACTATTTTTATATATAGAACGGTAAGAATTCTATTTAAAATATAGTTACACAAAAATATAATAAATGATACAATCGAACAGATTGCGGTGCCCCCTATTCCTATACTAGTACATAATTAAAAAGTTTTCAGGTATTGACCGCTGTAGGGTGCAGTGTACTTTACCAACTTATATTTTGTCAGTAAAATTTAATCAATTTATTAAAGAAAAAAAATATTCTTACGACATCTTTTAATTCCGCTGATGTAGTTTCCAATTTCAATTTACCGCAGGAAAAATATAGTTCTAAAAGTCTGTTAAAAAAATATTGTTGCTACAATTGCATTAATTCATTCAAACAAAAAAAATATGTAACAATAAATGCAGGGTTTGGGGCATGTGCCCCGATCGCCCGTGTTCAGGGCAGTACCGGCTCGCCCTAGTTCACGCTGAAAGGGATAAATCGCGCTCGCTGTAACTCTGAAAATTGATATTTTCCGTCGATTATTCTCGAACCGTGGTGCAACTTTATTTTCAACAAACGTTTCATGCGTGGTTCCAAACTTTAACGTGGAGATAATTATTATTTACTTACTTACTAAAATGACACTAGCCCCTAATTTAAAATATACAACAAATTAATAAATAACAAAATAGACTGAATCGCGCGCTGTCACGTAGAGATTAATTCAATGTAAGTTGTAGTACTCGTAAATAAAACAATAATAATAATAAAGATAGTTGTATAATGAATTTCGATGGCTATGGTAAAGTATAGGAATTTGTTTATGAATCACGGTTTGTAATGTACCGCGACCGTGCGAATCCACGAGCGAAGCTATACCGTGCACTTGTTGCCTTGGTTTCCCGTGGAATACAGTGACACAAGGGCGAGAGATAGGCGTGTTGCGACACGAAATGTTCTCTCAGGTTCGCGTCGATTTTTCGAACCGGTGGCGCTGCAACTGCGAGCCCGGGAGGTGGAGCTAACGCACAAAGAAACGTTTCACGATCAATCGAGCGAGCCGCTCGACGCGCTCGATTTGCGAGTAAATTCAAGGAGCGCGAGAAATAATTATAGGTAGACTCGATTCTCGCTCGAGAAAACCGAGATAGTCGACCTTGGCGACCCTCTCGGTTCGATGCACGATCGAGGTTTAACGGAAGGGTTGCGACGCATCGTACGCGAAGATCAGCGTTGCGTGGGAACTTCTCTCCGGCGAAATACCCTTGGGCGAGTACCGCGATCGAAAAACCCGTATCGCGCGACCTACTTGCAGCTGCGCTATTCGACAAGCGAAACATTAAACGAACTGAATCGCTTCCGGTTGCATTCCGACTGGTCTCTCTCGCTGACGCTGACATTCCTTGCGGAAAGGTTGCCGATTATCGTGGCTAATACGGTATTCCACGGATATACGAAATCAGTTTTTGGACAGTCGGAACGAAATTACCAATAATTATCGTTTACTCGAAAGGGATGATACGTGCCAGCAGAATCGAATTCAAATCATTGGTATTGTAGAAATTAAAATTGTTGGTCATTGTATGTTTGTAAGATTATTGTCAATGGATTCGTGAAGTTTTCCCGATGAAAATGAGCCCAAACACGACTACATTTGGATTACTTGTACTTGTGCGTCATTAAAAATGTTTCAAAATCATTAAAATGACGTTGAATTAAAAATAATCCGAAGTAGGTCGTGTTTGGACTCGTTTTCATCGGGAGAACATCGACAATTGATTAATAGTAATTTCACAAACGTATAATTCGTTTCGTTAATTTTTTATTGGGTGACCTTATTTGGCGTAATAAACTAGAATAAAATTTCACGAAGGCATGGCATATTGTATTAAAAAAGCAAGGTTCAACGTATCACTGTTTTATAATCTAACCTTAAATAGTGAAAAATATATAAATGTTTATTTCTCATTAGACAGATAGTGATAAGAATAGAATACGCAAATTCAAAAGTGTTGCTCTCGATTGTTTGCTCGACTCATCTTCCCTCAAATATTAGCATGCAAATGCAGTCTCATTGTTTCCTTTCTATTCGCCAGCTATTCGTAGACTTTGAAAAGACACATCCGCCAAATACTTCGTTCAAAGACGCATTGCTTACCAAGAATCGTGCATGATCATAATGACACTGTAAGCAATTTCGCGCGAACCGTGGATCGTCATTATCGCGAGACAACACGTGTGTGGAATAAAACGAATGGGCGCGTAAGGACAGTCACGAACACTAGGTTACGCGGAATGCAATTCTAGCTTTAACGGGGTCTTTTGGAAACGGAAAAAAAGCATTTTTTAGTAATTTTTTCCAAAGAAACCGTAAATTCGATGAAAATGATTTCAAACAAGATGACTGTAGCGGTTTTGTACTTGCAATAATTTTTAATAAAAAATAATCACAATTGTAAAAGTTACCAAAACAAATATACCAGGTGTTTCAAAAAATATAAATATTGACACGATCGCGGTTCTCCTACGACTTTAAAAAGGACAGATAAAAAATCATTCTATTTATCAAAGATACAATTACGATCGACGCTAAAAGAAGATCTTGAAATTTAAAAAAATGACAGAACGCCTTAAAGTTTAAATATCAATTTTTTTCAGCTATTGTACAAAATCGATATGTGTCTATTAAAGTGTTAACGTTTTTTTTTTTACTTTCGACGGTAACTGTATCCTTATTAAACAGAGTGCTTTCAGTTCAGAATTTCCTCTCGTTACCGGTTTCGCGTCCAGTCTCCGGTTCGCGCGAATTGACAGCGATCATCGTGACAAAAAAATGTGTCCAGTGGGCAACGGGCTTCGATACGGGGCCTTATTAAAATCGTTATCTTATCTGAGATTTCCTCTCGTTCCACTTATATAAGCGAGCCAGATTCATTGGACACGCGATGACATTCGCCTTTCCTAATCGTAGTCGCACGTGTGTCGAACGAGACGCGTTTCTTTCGATCACTAGTCACTAGTCATTGATACGCTGCTTCGCCGAATCGAACCTGTTCCGAGTCGTCGAACGATAACGCGATCTCGTCGAAGTAAATCTTGTGTCACTATGGGCGAGTAGACGGGGACGAATCACCGTGATAATGAGGCCATAGATGTAACGATTTATTGTACGATAAGTCGTACGTCGAATTCAAATGACGTCCACAGGTTGTGCCAGCTCGAGTTGTTTACAAATATTCTTCAAACAGTAATATCAGACATAGTTGTAAACTTTATCGGTACAATAAATTCACTCCTTGTAATCTTCATAATTACGCTTATGTACATATAGATGTACATTTGTTAATTTTTTTCCTCTCTTTATTTTATATGCTTGATTCGTTACATTCTTACCAAATTTGTTTTTGAAGTCGTTCTGTCATCAATGAATTTACGATGGGATTACCGGTTGTATTTGATCTTGAAAGAGGTTAAGTGAGACTGAACAGTCTTGGAAACTGGTTGATGACCGTATTGGGTTTCTCGGCTATCGAGTGTCGTATACAACTGATTTCATATCCGCGAAAAGTACATTAGAGTATGGTAAACTTATCTGACGGTGTACTATTCAAGAATAGAGATTTTGTTTTGGAAGTATTTGACCACGGAGTGCGGAAGATGGTGTTGTTTTCTGTTAGCATTGCAACGAATGACGCGCCACCTACCTCAGAACTGTCAAGGGAGAAGTTCTCTATGGCGTTGATAACAGTGTATATTTATACCTCACCTTTATACCATAAATATATTTTACATTTATACATTATTTCTTTAGTTAGTATTTAATTTTTTGTTGGATATAACTTTGATACAAGAAAATATTATTATTATTATTACATTCAAATAATATATTTAGTATTATCTTATATTAAATACCTTATTCATATATGTTTGATACTTTATTATAATATATTATAAAGATAATACTGGATATATTATTTGAATATAATAATAAATCAATATTATTCATATATATTTTATGCTTTTATTTTAATATTGTATTTGCAGTAAAGTATTAAAGCATTATAATTTTAATATTATTTTCATAGTAAAGTATTAAATTTGAAAATAATATGAAGGAGTGATATATATACACACATATACATACATACAAATATATCAGGAATGTTTAAGGTCACATGTTAATGGATTGTTAGTAAACAGTAACGCCAGACATCATCAGTCATCAATTTTTTCGAAAACGATATTCTCCGATGCAATTTTGTTATTCTATAATTTTGTCTCATTTTGTACCATAGAAACACTTTGATCCCATTTGTACTACGAATGGTGGTCCGCGGTGTATACGTAAGCTTAAATACAAAGATAAATTGTTACGTTTATGGCGGCTGGTAGTCGATGACGTTACACCTCGTCCCTTTCGAATACAGAATCTCGAGTCGCTAACAGCGCAGAAACTAGAATAATACTAGAATACGAGAAAACCGGACTGAACGTGACTCTAGGCGTTGGAACTCTTTCAATCGGATGCCTAATAGAAAAAAAGTGCTATACGATGCGAGCGTAGGTGCTCCATAAATATGCATCTAGTTGATGTTTCGTAGTATGACCTTGTTTCAATGAGCCTCTCGGGATTGAACGCATACTAGGTTTATTGTTATCTAGCGACATTTTTCTATTTACTCGAATAGAAAAAACATAAACATCGTACATTCATCACCCTGAACTATCTTTCTTTATTTTAACCCCATATTAACTAGACACACCTGTTCATGAATCTTTAACTCTTTTTTCTTTTCTATTATAGATTAGCTTTTTATACCGCTTGATATATGTATTTTTCTTCTATACGATACAATGAAGATGTTACTCTTATTATTAAAAACAAAATTTTTTACTTATGTATTCATTTTGAGGTTAGGTTCAAAACTAGACTTTGCCAGTACCTCTGTTCTTACGTAATAAAATAACTATTTTCTTATAACATGTTTATTTCATTCTAATAAACGTAATAAAAACATTGTAATAATAATAACAATTATATATTACATTCATCGTTAATAACAATGTCGGTGTAATTTATAAAAACCTGTACTCGTGAGTGAGAAAAGTTTAACCGCACGATAAATGTCATTGTTCAGAGTGCGAACATTTGATAGAGCATAATCGTTTAGGTGTGATATCGATAACATCACTAATACGTTGAGTATATATAAAAAAACGTGCAAGATATCGAGTCAAGGTTGCACATGCTATTCATTGATATAAGCATTCAAAAATTTGGTCAATGAACAAAGCGTTGTTCCAGATGGTACGAAAACGTACTCCTCGAATCTTCGTGTCGCCATATTTAACAATATTTAGTAGTCCGATGTTTGTTAGATCGCGTTAAAAGGCAGTTGAACTCTTTTCGCGCAAAGATCGAAATGATTAATGCTTGATGTGCGGAAACCTTAAAGTCGTATTTTTTAAACATACACGTTGAACGCCCCAGAGGCGTTTACCGCTCTTGCGGTGATAAAGCCACTGTTCCACTTGTTCAACACGCGACGTAAAACACCCTTTTTAATACTTTGCAGTCTTCGGGTGAGAGTTGTAATCTAACGAAAGCTTCCAAAACATTTCTCGATGCAGAATTTTCAAATTCGGCACTTTATAAACATTCATACACAAACTTTTATCGCGAAACAAATTTAAACAATCATCAGTGTTGTTCGACACAAAGAAATCGACCTGTTTTGCTAATCAAAATTACGATGTTGTGCGTAATATGTTCTTCACTATATTTGCTATTTTCTTCACTTATTTTTTATTGCACTTTGTATTACGTATTTGGTTTTAAAGAGTTATTTCGTTAATAGTGATAATAATAAAAATATACTTTCTTCTTTCTTCTAAAATGTTTCGTTGTAAAATATTTTGAAATTATGAAGTGTAAATTTTTATTATCTTGTGTAAAGTTGCAAACAAATTTATTATAAGAGACTACATATGTAGAGCAGATTTAGAAATTAAATAGATGTCAATATAGCGACTGAAACAGTAAAATCACGTATACGTGACAGCAGCTGATAACCGCTGGCTGGCGGAGTCACGTATTTGTGACAGGGCCCGTTAAAGAGTTAAAGACACCTCATCAACGTGCGGTGCCTTTTAAAATCGATTATTCACGTGTCTCTTGGTGTTCTGCGTCGTGCGTTACAAAAGTGGAACCGAGTCTTGAACGTTCACGCAGAGTCGTGTTTAGGTATTTTGGCACCCTTCGCTTATTTGCTTTGAATAAATACACTCAAGTTTTAAATTACAAGAGGTGAAATAAGTGTTCAATATTAATTATTAGCATAAAAATGTGACAGGAAATAGTTTCGTTTAACCATTTATTAAAACAATAATTACATACAATCAGTAAATTCATTGCAATTATTTACATGTAAATATTGCATAGCATATACACAATTTTAAAAGTAAAATATAATAAAATAACAATGTAAAATGCACATTATAATAAAAAAAAATACATATGAAATAAATAACATTTCTCAACGTTGATAGAAGTGAAATCTGTTGGAATGACATAGAAATTAAACGTTTTTGCAATTTTATTTTCTATCGTCAATATTGCTAAACCAGAAAGTCACGCTTGGTACATGGTTGACTCGAGATAAGTGTTATTCAGTTTCAGCTTACTAAATCCTCTTTCACAAGAGGCTACTGCAACTGGCATACTTAACACTATTTCGTATGCAATTTCAAGATTTGGATACAATGAACTCATGATTCGTCAACAAATAATATTTAATCATTAGGTACTTTTTTTTAATAATATTTTGTATTGTTATTCCGTATGCTTCAGCGTTTCTAAATTTATTTATTTTTTCACTTCATCGACTCGTGAAACGTAGAATAATTTTGTTTACTTTCAAGTGGCGCCTAGGGGTACGTGCCCTTTACCTCTGTCTCGTAGCGGTCTTGTATCCATACCATCTAAAGGGTTTACCCGTCACGTACGGGAGTCGATTTTCGTGTGGCTAACCTAAAATTTAAATACCCTCTGATATTTTAAAATAGTCCTCAGGACCTCCATACGTCGTACGGATCCCACTTACCTACATTCTTAAACATGTTCATCCGCAACAGGCAATAGTAAAGAGAATGCAGTTTTGTATAAACGTTTGTGCGTTATGAGAAATCAGATAAGAAATCTATGGGACGGATAGATCCCACCTGTTTGTGAAGAAACCACGGACTATACTATGTAAACATACGAGGAACGAACCTCATACGCGAGGAGTTAAATAAACTCGAAGTAAACGACAGCAGCCAAATAATACTCCGTGTCACGAAAAGTAGCTGAAAGAAAGCGAATGTTACGAAGAGGTCGATGTATGACCGGTGTCTTCGATAAAGTTCTTAAGCCACGGAATCGCAACGCATCGTGTCGCGTCGGATCGACTCGCGAGAGTTGCGCGCGGACCGAGAATGCTGACTGGCTGGTAGCGGTCACGTTCCATCCCACTCGCTCTCTTGAATAATACATACCGCGACGTGCACTCGCCTCTTGTTGTCGGTAATCGTCGTGTTCGGACTGAACGGATAAGACGTGAGCAGCTAATAACAAACAGGCAACCAGGCGGAAATAATTTATCGGTAGGGCGCAAACCGCCACGGAATTTCAATAGATCGCGACGTAATCGCAACGCGATCCGAGCGTTCTCGTTGGAATGGAACGGGATGACGCGTGAACACGCTCGTACGCAACAAACGAGAATAATTATGCTCGGACGTGCCGTACTTAAACTTATTTATATTATTATAATATTTTTATTACTCAAATAAATAAAGTCTCCACATATCGAATAAAGGAACATTGCGTAAAGGCGAAGTAGAAAGGTTGCTTGCAAAGCTAACTTCCATAGTATTTATCTACTCGTATATTTCGATAAATGAGAATAACCTCCATTAGTAAAAGTAACAAATGATATTAAGGGAATGACATTATAAATTTGTTGTTTGAAGAACAAACTGTAGAATTTTTGGCATACTAAATACTACAAGAATAATTGAAAATAAAATAAAACGAAAGAAACAGACAGGTCTAGGAAAAGTTGCATGAAATGTTGCTAGCAAAAAATTCCAATGTCTTTAAAGGAACTAGTAGGTTAGAAATTGTCAGTCTTCTGCTATGGACGCAAGGGGTTGTAAGTAGTGAAGCAGCAATCGTTGAACCCGCACTCTTTCACTGTAACCTAGCAGATATTTATATTCAATTTTTATTCCAATTTTCCAATTTTATACTTTATTTTTTTCGTACTCTGCTACAGTACTTTGAAATCGTTAAATAAATAAATTAACCACACAGATCTCTACAATTACCAACAGATATTATTTATTGCATTTTAAATCTGATTTTAAGCTTAACCTCTAGGATATTGCACAAATAATGAAACGTAAAATGAAAAAATTAAACAAAAAAAATTGATCTAGAAAAGGTTATATGATATTTATTTGCTAGAACAAAAATAAACTGTTTAACTTAAAAAAAAATTAGATTAAAAATTGCTAGTCAATTTCTCATTAGGAATTTAAAGAATTAGTCCGCAAATCAGCGGTAGTCAATGTTCATATTTTATTTTTATTTTATCCTTTCTGTCGTTACATTTTATTTTATTTATAGCCTATTGCGGTACTATAAACTCATTAGACGAGAAAATAAACATCTCTGAACCTTGCAATTATCGATGTCCATTGCATCACGTGAACCGGAAGTTACACGATGGGCACACCCAACTGCCTCCATAGTCGCTTCGTTTTCTCGGATCGAACCAGATCCCTTGAAAACGATTGACGATTTATCGTGTCACAGAGAGATTGCGCATAACTTTTTAATTTCGATAGCGAATTTTCATCGATCATTTGGATTAAGAGCCATAAATTTACGAGAGATAACATCTTGGAAACTACTTAATTGCGCGAGTTTAATGTCAATAGATATATATATATATATATATATATAAGTATCTACATTGGTACAGTCGGTCGATTCGCTCGAATGCTGGCGTCGAAAACACATCGAAAGTAGAAAGTCTCGATAGGCTAAACGCGTTTCGATTGTCCCCTGGAGCGTTCCAGCTTGTTCCGTGACGTTCGAGTTACACGGGTTTGCAAGACGCGTTGGTCGGCGCTGATGATAATCGACGCCAACGCGTCGAGCTTCTAATGCGGGTCAGCGCGATGACAACGACAGCGACGACGACGAGAGAAACGACAACTTCGCGCTACACTGAACGCGCTAACGCGAGAAAATCATAAAAAAAGGAAAGCGCGCGCGTCTCGGTTGCCGTTGCGGCGATCACGGTCGGCCGTTGCTACTGGACGAGATGAAGCGGCAGGAGGGGCGGGGCGAGGCAACTTGCGTCTCGATGTTTGTATTCCGAACGAACGACCAGAACACAAGTTTCGAAAACACGACGAAGAACCACACTTGTTGCTCTCACCTTCGAATCCACGTAACCTCGCGTGGCAAATATCGTGGATGACGCGTTCTCGGAAATCGTGAAAACCGTGTACTCCTTGACACGAATCGTTCGTCAAGAAAGTTCGAAGAAGCGAGCGAACAACGTCACATCCCGTACCCGTACTCGTGCCGCGTTTAATTTTACGCGAGAATCGGCCGAATTACTTTAAATTTCGAGTTCCGGCAAGGCTTCCGGCCTGCCGACTAGGGGACACGGTCGCGCATGCACGTCCCGTTTCGTATCTCGTCCGAGACGGACGTTATTTTCCACTTTACAAAGTGAATAATGTGTTTAGGACCTCGAGTGTTTCCTGTAGATGGACACACACGATACTAAGTCAAGCATTGAAGTCGCGTCGGGAGAGAATGTCGTTAATTTGGAACACGTATAAAACAGTACCCTGAAATCTTGTCGAAAAGCATCAATCGAATCTATCAATCGCGTCGGTAAGAGGCGTTTGTTGGTGGCGACACGGCGACGGGTGAGGCAGGACTCCTCTGTACCGACCGTAGACCGAGAACAATTTGTCACTTCGCGTTGTTCGTGAAATAAGTTTCCGTGTTGCGTTACGCGATGTTACAATTCAACAAACAATGGCGGGTACCGACTACCGTTATTACAGTTTCCTTCCTTTACCATTATCGATAAGCACGTTCCGGTTGATGAGCTCGTAACAAAAAAACCCATCTCATTCGCAGAAATTGCGTAATCTTGAGTCAGCGAGATTAACAACAAGCGATCTAGCTGTGTACCTTAACACGGTAATTAACATTTTGCGGAAGAATCGAGTATCTGCGGTTCGTGTGATGCACAAAAGTTTAATGCATCGTCATGGCTCTTCGCAATGAAGCTGCGTCATCGTAACCGAGCTGCGCCGAAGTTTGAGAACCGACCGTTCCGTGAAACGAAGCGCGGCGTGTTCTTTTCCCCCGAAATTCCCGCGAGATCGTCGCGTCGAAGAATAGACGAACGAGGATAGAAATTGTCGAATGCGAGGGGAACGCGCATACATACGTCGTCGCGTCCCTTACGCGCGCGATGCAACGATTTTTGGCACGCGAGATTCTTGCGCTCTATTAATAGCGCGTCGCGTATCTTTATTTTCGTCGGCGATTTGGCGACGCGGTTAAATACGAAATGCTCGCACGTTCCAGCGTCCCACGTGTCACTCGAACTTGCACGATTTCCGCGTGCAATTTCGGTGGTACGATTGGAAGGGCGGTTGGGTACTCGTGCTTCGATCGATGACGCGGCAACTTCTCGCGATCTCGCAACAATTCTACGATGAATTTCATTTTTTACGATTTTTCCGACCGTCGGGTGGCCTTGTCGTTAATTGCAAAACGAGTCTCTCGTTAAACAAACGTAACGCAAGCACCGCGACGCTGACTCACCAACCGTTGATCGCGGTTTCTATCGGACGAGGCAAATCTCGCAGAGCGATAACGAGCAAAGAAAGATTCGGCGTCGCTAAGGAAACAGTCGTATATTTTTGCCGACTCGCGGGATCCTTGAACGGCCAATCGTAACTGTGGGTCGTGACGTGAATGCGATTACGCGATTTCCAAACACGCCCGACAATTCGATAGCGCGGAGATAACGCATTCCAAGGATTTGTACCAACGACAGTCGAATCGAATCGAAACGGTATCGTATCTGATCCGATCGATTTACTTGCAAGAGGTTAAATCGGAGCGCGGATGTAGGCGGACTTGAACGCGGCGTGGACTGTCCATCTCGATAACACCGCGGACAATTTTTCCCCGTTACGTAATTTTGACGGATATTTTTGAAACAAAGCGTCTCAGCCAAGTACGGAAACTCAAAGTCTCGCCAGGTGGACCGATCCGTAGCCGAAAAAGGGAGGAAGCGAACAGTGAAAATATCAAAATAAATTTACAAGTACGAAAAATGAAATAAAAATTATTCCTTTTACTTGAAGGTAAAAAATTATTAAGAGTGACTTTTACAGTATTTATTGTCGATGTTCGAGCGTGAATAAAAGTGTGTAAATTAAGAAACTCGTTCTTCGTATTTTTTTTTTTTCATAACCTTATTTAGTCATCTTTGTAGTCTTCTTTTTTATATTACATATTTAAGCGTATACAATGTCTTTTAATGTTAGTACATATTTATGGAAACATAAATAAGAAAAGAAGAATAAAAAGTGACATGCAAGATAAGACTATATGCAAAATTTCCGCCTTCTAGCACGTTCCGTTCACGAGATATAAGTGACTTAAGATTCGTAATACAACGTAATTCGTAACATTACGAATTCTTGATCCTCGGATCGTTTTTCTGTGTTGACTTTGTTAAGATACGTAAAATCTGGGCAATACACTATGTAAAGAACAAACAATATTCATTTGTAAAGACTCTTTTCTAGTCTTATTGTACAGATTAGGTACATAATTATCAAAACTTTTCCGAGCCTAACACGAGTTCTCTATACTGACTTTTTAAAAATGTATAAATTGTTACAAAAAATTCGATATTAAAATTACAAAGAAAATGATTAGTAGTTAGTTGATTTTTTTGTGGTCTTACGAATAAACTACTATGTTTTATGTGTAAAATTGTTTAAATAATTTATCGAAGAAATGTTTCTCACTTTATCTCTTTCCTAAAATGATATAACATTAGTAGTAACTTTTTTTAATTTATATATTTTTTAAAAATGATTAACGATGTTTTATGATTGAAAAAATTATTTATTATTTTTTTTTCACGAGAAAAGAAATCAAAGAGTGAAAATATCTTTTTAACTATATCCTTGTACTATTGCAAATTCTATATCAGTTTCAGTTTTAGAGGTATGTGTGAAAAACATTTTTATATTTTTCATATAGTAATTGAGCATTTAATCTGCAAATTAAAAATTTCCAGGAGATTTCTTTTGTTAATATTTTTGCAATTTCTTTTAATATTTTAATCTTCCAATGTGATGTTTCAGATTATTTCCATTCTATTCTACATGAAAGGTGTACATTCAGCTCCTTGTCATATTTTTTGATTGTTTTATATAGTGGATTTATGGATGTTTGCTTTGGCACTTGCGACATTAATGTATTTAGTGTATTGGAGAGTCATTGAATTTCTTAAAAATATTAAATTGCTAAATGAGCTCTAGCAAGGTCTAGACTAACTTCTAATAACTATTTGTAGTTGATGCAACTATTTATAAATATAAATAATAAAAATAAGTATTCGTTTCACAATAAATATACATTGCAACGAATTCTTTGATAACGGCTTGTTAATAAGCAACAAAATAATAACGATCAACACATTGGGACTCAGCGTACCAGAAACATTATAAATCTTTATTTTACATTAAAATATTGATCAGATATCGAATCATTCGCGAACGCACCTCGAACGATTCGAATTTCTAACGCAAGGAGACGTAGCATTCGCGCGCATCTTCATGATTGGCGGAATCAGGTCGACAGCGATAGATGGCGCGAGCGCGTCCAATCGGCGAAACGGATTGATGAGTGGCGCGTGACGATTGGTCGAGGCCCCTCGGTTCGTTTCGTTCGTGCGGCCACCGCACCCCCCGGTTCTCCCTGTTCCGCAGAAACGCCGGCCGAAGTCGCACGAGGGAGAGAGAAAGAAAGAGGCAGATGCGTACTCGCTCCCGAACATGGGATCGCTGTTAATCATCGTTATCGGTGTGCACGAAACCGTCAACCGATTTGCTGCTACGAGGCCGATTACGGGCGCACAGTGAGAGCAGTTCGTTCGCGTCCGAGCACGTTCACGCGCTTCGTCAAGAGAGTCGTCGTCGCGTGTCGCGTCGTTGTCTTTCCAACACGAGCACCAGCACTCACACGGTCTTCACCATAAAGCACTCACGCGTCGTTGTTCTCAATTGCCAGTGATAATTCCGTGAACAATCGAGGCTAATCGATACGCACGAGTAACGAGAATCGTCATCGTCGCATAACGTGTCACGAACGAGAGTCACCTCTCGTTCCACGATTCGGTTTCTTATTCGCAATCGCGATCAAGTCTTCGTCCGCGTTCACAATCACAACCACAACCGAGCTCGTGTTCCGAAAAGAAGAGTACCGAGAAAAGCTAGTTTATCTTCTACTCTTTACGTGTTCGTCGCGCGTCGAACGCGGGATGAGCGGCAACGGCAGAGCGAACGGCGAGAACAGAGGACGGAATGGCCACGTGCTAGTCTGGGAGCAACCCGGCCTGGAAGAAGAGGACGGATCGGCGGTAAAACGGAGAAGTATGGCAATTCTGTGAACGAGATATATTTTCGCGTCACGATTCAATTTCTATAAACGCGTTTCGAAACGACTCGACAAGACATATACGAGGTATCTGCATGTGTCTCTCACGTAAAACGCGTCTCGGACCACGTGCTTTCGCTGCCGTCACTCCCGACTCGCATCGCAACCCGCCCTTTCTTCTCTCTTGCCCGCCGCTCCAGTTCTAATCATCTATTCCCGCGAACGTGTGACGCATAAGCATTGAACCTTTTTGGAATAAATGCAGTCGTCGATTTTCCTACGAACGAAACGCGTCCGATTCACCTGCGTCGGCGTAAAAATAATCGCGCGTGGGTGTACCTCGTTCGTACGACTCGTCTCCTCTCGTGTTCGCGACTGTTTCGTTTCTTTTTCGCCGTCCTTTATTCCCATTATTTTTCTTTGTCGAATCCCCCTACTAGTTTCGTGGATCAAGTTTTGACAAAACAAACTAAACGTCGTACACCTGGACCCATGGTCCCGAAGGGGAAAAACTCGTTATTACAATTCTCACTGTCGATACAAAAGTATAGGGTTTGTTCGTATACGTCGGCGATAGAAATACAACGTTACAGATACAATTGGGGAAGATCCATTAATCGGTGTATCGGTACTAGAGTTGACTCGTCGAACATAAAAATTAAATAATGGGTGAATCGTACGCCGGATTGCAATCGGGAGTCATACAGTGGCGCCATACTGGCATCCAATAAAACTCGGTCGTACGACAGGTTGTACCCTACAAAGAATCGCTAAAAATATATAGTTTTCTAAAATCTGTTTAAATATTTTTGTCATTTTACGTTTAAATTAGATCATAAGTATAGAATTAGTTAGGTTAGGTAAACCAGTCGTGTTCGCTGAAACTTGTCTTTTCACCTTGCTTCTATAAAATGCAGTGTTTTTTGTACTTGTGTGTTTTGTTTTTTCAATACAACGTATAAAGTCGTTAAATAAACAAAAAATTTAGGAACGAACCGTCCGTGGGTTGCGATTGATCCGCGAGCGAAGAAGCAGCCGTTACCGCGATAAGCGTCGATTATCGAAATAATCGCTCAGTCGGTCTCTCTAGGCCAAATTCTGAGACGCGTAATTTAAAGCTCGTCGAACGCGCTCGAGCGTCACCCCGAAAATAGCCGAAACGAAGAAACGTGTGATAAATGTACGATCGACATCGAAAATGTAGTTTTTGCAACGGACTTTGGCGCTCGCTTGCTCGATTTCCTGAGTATCGCGTGACGTTGCGCTCGCGATTCGAGACAATCGTCAGAAGCCACGGGCGCGCAAACGAGACGACTACGATCGCGATTCAATCGTTTTACGCGTCGCGTGCGCGAATATAATGATTTCCCTCTTCGATCTGTCGATCATCGTTTCCTTGGTATTTCTATTCTCTCTCTCTCTCTCTCTCTCTCTCTCTCTCTCTCTCTCTCTCTCTCTCTCTCTCTCTCTCTCCTGTTTTACGGCGGCGTGTCGTTAAAGTTGCTGTAGCATAGCACGGTTAAGTTATTTCCACCGGACGACCACGTGCTCGTCGGCTGCTCCTCAGCTGCTCGGCGGCGACACTGTCGTCGACATTGCCGCACACTTTGCCAACGAGCCTCGAGGTTGCGTGCGCTACAATCGTCCTTGCTAGTAACGGCTTCGATGCGAATGCTTCGAACCAACCTCGAACTTGACCCACACAAGAAATCTCTGCTATCATGCGAGTTCTTACCGAATTTCAAATTTATTACGAATTCTACACTCTATATACGCGAAAGAAAAACAGTAAACTCTGACACGAAGGGAAAGTAAGTTCTCCGTTTACACGGTAAATTCGTTCTAAAGCTTCCGCTCGTAAGAAATTGTATCGCATCACTTTGAAGATATTTTGAAACCATAACTTGTACAAAGAAAGTTTTATTCGTCAATTATTTATGAAAAAAATTGAGTTGATCAATTTAGGTGGTTTAATCTGTATATAATGATGTGTGTATCTGAAGATAATTACTTAACTTAAATAAAACTATTGATTTTACGAGATAGGGTTAGCGAAAGAATCGTTTCCATTCTTCGAGTAAATTTATATTTTTATTCTATAAAGGATATTTTAAGGTTAACTTGATTTCTTTAAATGGATACGATAAAGTTTAAAGATGCAACAATACCATTAAACATTATTTTCTGATCTTGAAATAACTTTCGGAAATAGAAATAGAATTATAATTTTGAACAGATCCTCTAGATATCATCCCTCTACATTTTAACCTAAATTTCTCTACACATCTATTCCTGAACTTCCAACACCGATGATCTTATTTCATACGCATTATTCTATTCTTTTTTGCTTCTTTTTTTGTTATTGTAATTCTCATTTCCTTCATCGCTCGTTTCTCTATATCGTTCTAGGTTAAACTTAATAGTAGTACAACTAAGTCTCGCTTTATATACCATTCTATACATAAATCTTCTTTTCCTATAGGGTAATAGAAACATTTTCAATAGTAGTAGTAGTAGTAGTAGTAGTAGTAATAACAGTTTAAGACTAATATAGTTATGGACACGTTCGAGGATGTAATCAGTATTGGAAAAGAATTATATTATATTATTATAACTTCTTCATTACATATATTAGAAGAAATTATACGATATCAAAAATAGAGCAATTGTCTTATTGCGAAGGCTGCTTTTAAACTTAACCTCAATTGAAACCTATCCTAAATACGATCGTTAATAATGTGAAACGAGCAGGTTACATCAGCAACCATTCTACGAATGTCGGAAATGTTTGAGAGGTAAAGACAGTTTAGGGTAGCGTAGGAATTAGCGTCGCGCAGGGACCGCGTTCCAGAAATTCCTACTCCTCGAAAGCTCGACGCGACCGATTCATTGGAAATCGTTTATTTCATGGAGATTCGACTGTTCGTCGGGCGCTGTCGTCGATCTACAATATGGTCGTAACGGACTTGAATCCGTTCGATGAGTTAAACAAGCTTAATTGAATACCGTGACTTCTTAACCCGCGACCAGGGATTTAGTCGTACCGATTGCAACGCCGAGAATAACGTCGAGTTAGCGGTATACGAGTTATTAGCCGCTATTAGTCCTGGAAGACTGCGAGAGAACAATCAAAATTCAGACGCGCCGCGTTAACCAAAAAACTTGAATCGGGAAGAAGGAATTTCACACAAGATGCCGTCTAACAAAAATTAGTTGCAATAGTTATATGTTTGAAGATTTCTTTGGAGATTTATTTCCTGTTTTTAATCACTCTACAATGATACAGTGAAATGTAACTTCTTTTCCTGTTTACTTTCTTTCATTTTATGCTACTTCTTACTCTTTAAAACAAAAAGTATTTTTCACGAATAGTAAATAAACAAAAATTAAATAAATAAATGTTCGAAAAGGAGAAAATCAAAACTCAAAACTATTTATTTATTTCGATTGAGGTCTCCACACGCGGTTAATATTATTGTAATATCGAATATTGACAGTAGTATTGTTCATCTAGGGACGATATTGTGGATCAATGAAAATATTAGATCGATCAAAAAGTGTTTGATCTCATTGAAGCTCTGTCGATATATTGAGACTCGTGCGGATAATATTGCGCAATATTATGTTTCCTGTGACCTTTTGTGTTGTTCACATTACTCACAGCGAACAGGAAAGGAAATTAGAAATAATGTTCACTATAGCTAGGTGAAGGCACGGTTAGAATAAAGTTAAGGTATGGTTAATCCTCTACTCTGTGAATATAGTGTTTAACCGAACTTATTGAGCCTAAGGAAAAGTTCACGTTACAACAACGGTGATTTGTTAAATTACAGACTCTATTTCTGGGATCAGTGTGAATAACTATACAATTAGTTCTGTACATTGTCGTTTGAACGGAAGAGGTGATCTAACTAATCTCACAGGTGTATTCATAGGCATATTTTCGAGCAAGTCAAGGTCATCTGATTTTGCCATTACAAATGTCAATAATAGTAATGATCATAATACGTATCTATTACACCAGAACTCTATACAAAACGCAATAACGTATTCGGTAAAAAAAGAAAATAATGTATAGAAGACAGATATACATTATGGTACAAAGACAAGGTATAGCTATATGCTGTAATTTAGTGTTAAAAACAATGCAATGAAGATACAAAGAAAAGAGAAAAAATGTATAGAAAATTAGACTCTAACGAGCAACAAGCCATAATGCTTTTAATTTACAGGAATTGAAATCGTGGTTATTATTAATTAATATTGCCTATAAATATGGTTTTATAATTATGGATAAATAAACTATGATTAACATTAAGTATATTGAAATATATACAAACATACTAATACGAACAATATTTAATTATATAATCGCATTATTTTTCTCTCTCTAATATTTCTCTTATATTTTTACTGTATTTTGTTATCAAATTATCGAGAATTAAACAAAAATTAAAAACATATCATTGATATAACCTTGTGCTCGTTATAACAAAATTTGACTGCGTATTTATATACATTCCTATTACTTTGTTTTTGAGGTTAGGTAACAAACTAAAGCTGTATGTTATCCTTTCGTCCACAAAATCAAAATATGAGGGACAATTATTGTAATTGTCATCTGTGAGTTATTTCGTTCGCAATTTTAACCATGTACTTTTTCACGATCATAAATCCGGTAGCGCGTGCATTTTGCAAATAAGGTTTTTCAACTATGAGTACAAATAAAAGGGTTTGTTTTAAATCTTAAAAACCAATAAGAGGCAAGGTATATTTACAATGAATGTAGAATAAATTTTTATATTATATTAAATTCGAAATACATTATTTTACTTGTTCCACTATTGAAAATGATTGTACACCGCTGCAGCAATGTATATCAATCTTCTAGATATTGTGTATTTATATATAAAGCTTGAATGTAAAAGTAATGATTTAAACAACACAAGATCGGATCTTTAAATGAGATCAGGTCTAAGATTGTTCTATGTTCAAGAATATATACCGATCACTGAACGATTCGTTCCAACATACCCTGCGTCAACGTAATTGTTGAGCACGAAATAATCATGGTATGACGGTACGTTGCGCTCCGAAAATAAAACTTGGCATCGGCTCTATTAATAAGCCGCATTATTATCCCGCGATCTTATCGTGCAGGGATTATGAATAACCAACCCGCACAAAGTTTCGTCGGTCGGTCCATGTTGGAACGTTGATTGTCGATCAATGCTGGAGGAGAGGGGAGCGATCGGTCGATCTCGGCCGATAAACTCACGCGTGCGTGTTCTACCGAACCGATGAGTTCCACGAACCCGTCGATGATAGAGATGCTCGATTTCTACAAAAAAATTTGCTTTCGACCCTAAATAACTAAAGTCGATTCGAAAAATCGTTTCTATATCTCGTATATACTGTGATCTGCGTATTTATATTTATATATCACGAAGAAACAAAATTAATCCGAATTTGAGTCGTAAATTATACAATATTTATTAGTCATTTATATTACTCGCTTTTGAAAGTAAGAGTTCCGCGAAACAACGATGCTTAACAAGAGGTAAATAATCCCACTTACTTTTCAATAATGACATGCGACAATTTAGTTTTATAACTTTATTCCATACTTAACCTAGGCTTTCGCTAATCTGGTATTTTATTTCGACGTAACTTCTACCGAAAATGTTCATCAAAATTCTGTTGTATTGGCAATACTTTTTACATACCTTCGTATCTGTATCCTATTCTCGTTCATTTCGAAATTGTATTTAAATATATCATTCCTTTTACGTACCCGAAAGGACCCTAAACCTAGGCTCAAAAATGTTAACAATGAATTATTATTATTATAAAGCAAATCGATCAGCCTTAACGGTGATCTATCGACGGTGAACATATTTCTATTTCTACCAGACCGCACATGTATCTTCGTCATTAGAAGGGGAAAGAAGAAATCGATTTATAAATATGATTAGTTCTTTATTTTGATAATTGTCAACGAGTATTGTAGGCAAAAGCACCGTTCACAATTAAGTAATTTTCAAAATAAGTTCGAAACAACTCAAATTGACCTCTTTAGCAGTTCTGGTGCTATCTGACACTGATCAATTTTTTAGAAAACCGATTCAGAATCGAACATCTCACGGTCTTTTCACAATCAAGACCTCGAGAAGGAAGTGGTCGCTGCATGACTCGACCTTGGCTTCGTCCGCGGTCGGAAGTGCTAGGTCGGCGATCCGTCTCGAATTTCGTCGAGTCGGCGCTAGGTTTCCCCGCGGAACCGAACGCCCAGGAACGTCGTCTCATTTCTCGCCTAGATTTACGAGCCACGTTTAAGTTTGTTTGCTTCACACGATACTGGAGGCACCGTGCGCCTTTGGCGAACATGCATCATCATGATAAATTATTGAGTAGGCGTCTATCGTTCGCTCTCCTCCTTGTTCTATGTAAAAGTCGTTTTCGGGAAAATTACGACGCGGATACGCGCGCTTGCTCGTAGAAACCGAAGCCACTCGTTTAACCCGCACGAATACCAATCCTATTTAACGAATATACGATTTCTCGAACGGATTGTCATCGGCACTGCTTCGGACTTTAATGTCACGTATTACACACTGCGGCGCGACTTGATTGAAACTGCGTCATAATAGATCGTCGTTTATTATTCAATTGAGTGGAAACAGTCACAGGTCGTCGCACTGTTCAGTTGGTTATGTTCACTTTCCCGATACCGTAGACTGTCGATTATCGGAAATTTTGTGTATCAGTTGAAGGTTAGGTTTAAACATTAATTATGCCATTCGAGTGTAAATAAGTTTCTTGGTGATTTTGAAAACAGTCTTCGACGTAATTTATTCATTTTCTCGACGTATCAGCTTAAGATGAAGGCTCTCTTTAGGAATAATTCAATATTTCTACAATTAGAGAAACAATCATAAACTTTATAAATAGTAATTAAATTGTAATCTTGATTAATTATCTTATGATAAAATACTATCTATAATTTATTTTACGATATTTCATGATATTATTCAATAATTAATAAGAAGCTGCATTCCTAATTAAAAAACCATTTAATTACTCCCAAAGGGAGTGATTAATACATTTATATATTTTGTAATGTATATACATTTTCTTCTAATATGCGTAATTAAAAGGCAATAATAATAATAATGGGGGCAACAGAAATTTAACATTTGAAAAACAGGTACAACTATTTTTTATCTAACACAGTTACAATATTGTATAATATTAAATACACAGCTGGAACTTGGGTTGGTTTAAGAGTAAAAGCCTAGACAATCATTCGATAATCAGTATATCTGATAATAAATTTTTATAGGATTAACATTTCGGTTAATCGACTTTCTGATAATCGATGGTTTAATTGTACATCATACTTGAAGATTTACTCGTTGGCGAACAGTTCGTGAATTAGGTTCAGTCTGTGAGAGAAGTGTAAAGTTATATCTGATCTGATGTTTTTACAGAGGATTATTAACTAGAGATTAGTACAAACACATGGTCGATTTGTTAAATTTTTCGACCTACTGACATGCTTATTATTTTTTTAGTATATTGCCTAGTATGAAAAGCAACAGTAACAAAAATATCTTTCTTTAATTTTCAAAATAATATTGATTTAAGAAATTATATCAAATTTTAAATAATATTATTTTAAAAAAAGAATTTTTTTCGCGCAGCTACGCCTTTTTATAATTATGTATATATGTATATTTTTTAAGTATGCTCTTATACGTGTATGTAGATATATTCTCTTGCTTATTTCCGTGTAAATTATATTTTATTCTTTTCGATACTACACATATTATATGACAGTGGAATGACTGGTGTTGATACGACTGATTTTGCCTTTAAAATATTTTTGACCGTGGTAATATAACACTGTAGCAAAGTACAAATTGACTCTAGAGTTAAAAAGAATTAGACATGTTCAACTTTTTTAGTATATCTGCAATCTTTTTATGTACTCGTTCGAAATATCTGCGCACGACATAAATCATTTTACTTTTTTTCGTAGCATTAATTATAACCGTAATGAACTTGTTTCTGGAATGTCTTCATTCGTAAATACTGTCGGCTCTTACGTAAATTTCTTATGGGCTCGCCGTATATTTGAGGTTAGCTTTAGAAACAGCCTTTGGCTGTACTTGGCCATTACGCAACATTGTTCTGTTTGATATATGATATGTACACTTTCTTTATTTGTGGGGTAAAGTTATTCTAATAATAGTTTTAATATTTATTAAAATCTAAATTGAACTTTTGTTGGCACAATTTAGTCGAAAAATTTAATATTATCTCACAGGAAAGTATATCCAATTACATACATGGCAAACTTTAGTACATTTTCTTCTCGCGTAATTATTTAATTTCTTTGATTCTGTTCGATTAACCTTTATACACATATACGTTTATCTACTCAAATATGTCGAAAATAATTGTCTCAAAAACATTTTATAATAGCTTGATTCGAGTAACAATGTCTAAACTTGATTTAATACTACAAACATTAACACTTATCGTTAATACTACTTCACTTTCTTCATTCAACAGTTTTTACCTCTCTTTCATTCGTATATGTCTGTTTAAGTCGTTATTACTTATAACGTACAATGTACATAAAAGAGGATAACCCCATTTGCTTGGCAAACATATGAAGCAAAAAAATAACAGCTTCATGAAAATTTGGTTTCGAGAATGTAATAATCAAGCCTTCGAACGTAGTGACGCAATGGTCGGGGTCGTTCGGTCGATCCCAGATAATTGATAATCATTTTGAAAGAATTGCCGGTTGGATCGATGGCGCGATCGTTCGCCGATCCGTTGCGAGCAGGAAGCTGTCGTAGCGCGAGAACGAGCTTCCCAGTTCGTTGCGTAGTTTCTTGTTCAACGTTATTTGGCAAGCGTCACGCAAACACGAGAGAACTCGAGCGAGTCAACGTCGGAACGCCACTGAAAGATTCTGCCTCGAGCGTCATCGCGCAAGCGCGTCGTTTGATTCGACTCGAGTTCGGTAGAATTATTTGCAGAAACATTCGCGAGTATTTATTTATTCGTAGACAATAATTAGACCCTTTTTGTATAAAAAAAAGTGTAGGAAATCGGTCAGAGTTTATTATACAATTGAAACG
The DNA here is from genome assembly GCF_051014685.1 of Ptiloglossa arizonensis. NCBI lineage: Eukaryota > Metazoa > Arthropoda > Insecta > Hymenoptera > Colletidae > Ptiloglossa > Ptiloglossa arizonensis. The sequence goes on along the minus strand of NC_135052.1, from coordinate 27,646,627 downwards.
ACATTGAATTTAATTTTAACGAAATAACTTAAAGTTATACATATTTTTACATTGCGGTCTCTAAGGAAGAAAAATATTGTAATCGCGAGAAATTTCGAAGAATTCGTTTTACAGAAAAATATGTTTTAAAGTTTCCTGATCGTGTAGGCTACTTGAAAAAAAATTTTTGTCAAATGTGTATATATACTTGTTAACACGATTGGGTCTAAATGGTAGAATGCATTTAAGTAAAACTTTATATTTAAATTTTATATTCTCGTCTCAAGATCTATTTAAATTTGAGCACTGTTACATTTGTAATGGTTATATCTATTATTAGTGGAAAGTATTAACATGTTGGCCGCCGTGCGATCTGTCGACAATATAAGAAATTCTCGACAAGGTAATGATTTCTCACTAGACATACAAAAGAAATCTGTCATATTTAGTATAATTTTCTTTCATTAAATCACACTGGAAAATAAACTGAATTAAATCGATAACATCAGAATTACCAACGGTTTCCCAATTTATGATTTCTCATAATGTTTCGGCATTCAACGTGTTGAAATGTTTTAAATCAATTTTAAAGAGAAATAAATTTTTCATAATAAACTTAACTAAACTTTTGTTCTGTCTTCTTTAGTAAAAAAAAATGAACGAAATAGCCTTTTTTACAAAAAGCACCATAAATTTTTTAATCGATATATTTATGAAAATAATTATTTTCTTGAATGAAAACAGTGTAATCAAATTTAAACAAATTTAAAAATTTTTCACAATCAATGATACTAAATTGTACTAAAATTTTGATTATAACCTACACAAATATAGAACATAGGACACTTGCCAACACAAATCAATTATATTGTACACAGGTTCAGGATTATGACGCTAGTTGATAGGTAAAGTATACCTAATGGATATAATATTTCATTTTTTGTGGAAAATTTTGAACCGACAAATGTTCAACCTATGCTCGACAATATTTTTTCGAACAAATAAGAAAAGTTAGATTTTTTCAATTGTTTAAACGTCGACTACTTACTATTAACATATATTAAACTAGAACATGATCTCATCGGTAGAGTATGTAATCTGGCGAATACATTTAGCAGCGAAATAGACTTCTTTGACCAATCTGTTGTCTGCTTGGGATTTGTCGTGCGTAGAATGATTGTCATAGAACAAATTTGAAAATCCTTTTGAAATTTGTTGCAAGATTTATTACTCTTCTCTCCACGATCATTGTCACAGAACAAATTAGTAATGTTTGAAATATCATTGTAACATTTATTCCTCTTGTGCATATTATTGGGTCATTCCCGTTTACTAGACTGAAAAGATAAATAAATAAGAACAAGTGCCAGATAAAAGAATGTGATAAAGTGAAAGACAAACGTGATTATCGTTTAGATTAAGACGATGAAATAACCCTCTGATGCGAAATCCCACAAGCACACCAACTACGCTAGGCTTTCAATTAGTAGAGTGCGATAGATGACCAATATTATTCATTTTCTACCAATAGGGAGTCTAAAACAACTTTGTGCTTTATATGCATCTGTATAGTATTTCAAATCTTTTTACCCATACTATTCAAATTTTTTTTTTATTCCCTTTATTATTTGTGTCTGTTTAAAGAAAAAATATTTGTGAATATTTTGAAGGAAAAATATATAAATATTTGTAAATATTTTAAAGGAAAAATATATAAATATTTGTAAATATTTTAAAGAAAAAATACATAAATATTTGTAAATATCTTTTCTTTAAATGAACACAAATAATGAAGGGAGTATGAAAAGAAAAATCTGAATAGTATGTGTAGAATCGTTTGAACAGTGTTCGTTTCATTTTCAGTTTAGTTCAACTTTTTCAAGAACGTACATATTATTTTATTATCGAAGAAGTCTTTATTTATTTTTAAGTATGTTGTAAAGGGTGATATTTTGAATAATTTTTTTCTTTGAAAAAATTTACGGACGACCTTAATTTCCGAGATATTTGCAAAAAACTGTCAATAATATAGATTGAATTTTACCCATACATACACGTCCATGGAAGCATATGTGTCAGCATGGGATCACCGCTTGTCTACCGTTTCTATAAACACATCACAGTGGCCGAAGACTGAGACGTACAACGGGTGAACTTAAAAATTTCGGTTCATATGACCGGAGAAAAATCGACCATCGATTAACATTGATCTCGTACGTGTGGAAAAAGTTCCACGATCGTACAAGATCACTATTAACTGGAGACACATTTTTCCTGCCCGTCGCGCCAGGAGACGGTTAATTGCGCAGAAAGTTTTTAAATCCGCCCGTTATATATCCTGACTGCGGCTACTGCCGTGTGTTTACAGAAACATAAGTCAAGCAGCTTACACACACTGCCTGGACGTATATGTTTCGCAGAGTTCAATGTATAGTATCGAAAGTTTTTTGCAATATTTGGAACTAAGGTCAACCGTCTATTATATACAAAGGAAAAAGTTTTAGGAAACATTGATTTTTAAAACATATTTCAAACTGGAAAAAAATTCACAATTAGGGGTCTCTTTGACAACTTAACCAATTTGTTTAGAAAATAAATATAAATTAAAATTGTTACTGTTACATAATATGACAATATTTCCATATTACGTAATTGCGATGATTCAAGGTACGATAAAGAAACTAATTTGAAAATTAAACACACGCGTGTGTGTTAATATCTCCGTAGAGGTTAAATATTGTAACATGAAAGTAATCATCGGAATTGTTAATAAATATTCATAATTGGTATATTTCTCAATGGCATGACACGGTAAAATTCTCATAGGATCAACGAATGTCACAAGTCAACAATAAAAATGTTTGTTTATTTCAAAAAAATAATTCGCCCCTGAAGGGGTTATACTCGTATGGCCGTTGATAAATAAATTAAGTGGCACGGCTTATAGTTATCATTACAGCTTACATATAATTTACATATACTTTAAAATATAAAATTATCTTAATTTCTGTTAAAGACTTTTACCAACCATAAACAAAATTTATACGTTCGAATTTTTTTGCCGCTATCATCTAACTTGCAACTAATATTTTAGCCCTTTATTGCATGATTTTAATTTTTTAAAATTAACAGAAAAATTGTACATTATATTTTTACGAGAGGTGCAACAAGTAAAAGTTGTTTTTAATTCTTTTATTATTACTTCTAATAAGAAAAATATTTGTTTTGCGGCAGAAATCCGCGTACAATTTATTTGATTTAGTAATGTACTTTTTATCTAAATTTTCCTTTAATTGTTAAAACTGCGCAATATTATTTCTTCTGACATTTATCATTAATCTCGTTAAATTTATGTTTGTTCAATTTTTTGTATATTTTTATCAGCATTGTTTTGTATTTATAACATATACATCATTTTTCATTCTGTTTCGGTTAAAATTAATAAAAGATAGCAAATTTTATTGAATTGACAACGATACAATCTTATCCGAAAGTCTATTTAAAATTTTTTAATTGTATAAGGTAAAAGATTCAATAATCAACTCTGTATCGATTTAAAAAATAAAAACGTTTCATATATAAAGAATAGTGCCATTAATCCAGTTATAAAACATCCTTCATCTTTAATGTTAGATAATTTGTCCATTAGATACTTTTCCGGTATTCCAGCTAGAGTAACTGTATGTGATTTTCCATAATTTAAAAAATTTTCAAACGCTACTTCATTCTTTTACCCCGTAACACTGTTTAAAACTTTGAACATCTATTTCTAGGAATACAGTAATCATTTGAATTCAACAATATAGGAGTTTATTTTGCATCGTTTTGACCCATTTATCTTGTGGCAAAATAATTCTTAATTCCTTCCAAAAACGTGAAAACCCCATTGGAGAAATAAAGATTATAAATTTACGCGTGCGAGAAAGTGACACGTTGGGGAGCGGCGACATACGTTCAAATTGAAAATTAACCCGAGTATGTATTTCGGGACAATGAATGTAACGATCTTAAAAATAAAAATATTGACGTCGTCGTCGATCCTCGCGTTCCATACTGTCGATAGTTGTCCTCACGAGTCTCGACCTTGCGTCCTTGGTGCTAAAGATTGACGGCGCCGCGCCGTGTCGCGTGACGCGCCAAGACAAACGCGTTCGAACGATCGACGATCCTCGCGATCTTCTCAAGGAACAAGTAGCGCGTGAAAGTATTCGTTGTTCTCGCGTGAGGTCTTTTCTGCTTCACGACGATGGAATTTTTTCGACAACCGTCGATCGGTTTTGAATTTCGATCGTTTCACGATTTTAAACAACTCAAGACCACAGCGCGATCGCTGTTACGAGTTTTCACGCCATTACCGTTCGCTCTTCGCAATTCCCCGAAGGGCCCGTGCGATCTGTTTCGCGCAGTCTGACGTAACAGGCGAATGTTTACTGTTTCAGCGCTGGTGGGGTCGCGTCACGTGGTGACCTTCATGCTGTTCCTCGGCATGGCGAATGCCTATGTGATGAGAACTAACATGTCCGTTGCTATCGTCGCTATGGTCAATCACACCGCTATCGCCAAGGATCATGAGATACAGACGAATGAATGCGAAAATTACGAAAGGAACGTTACCACACCGGTGACCGTAAGTATTACACAGGACTATGCGGAACGCTTCCGAGCGATTTGTTTCTTAATTTTGTTTCATTAATTATCGATCCTGCTCTGTCGAGAAAGTCACTAATGCAGTTTGAATACTTTTATATTTTTCATTATATCCTCGTGAGAGAAATCCTCCTGATGAAAATGAGACCGAATAGCTCAGTATTCGGACTATTTTTATACTTAAATTTAATACGAATCGTTTCTGAAAGACTTTCAGTTGCGTGTAATTAAACATAGTCCGAATAAAGTTGGAGCCATCTTTGACAGGATATCTTCGCCGATCGATTAATAATATTTTTGTAACAATACAGTGAGAAATTAAATAAATTTTATTTTGTACTGGTAATTGCAATACCTATAGCTGCCGGCTGCTTCAGTTAGCGGTTGTTCGAGTTAAAGAACCTAAACAATAGTGGGGACGATCCGGTACGTTTTATCGAGGGACGAACGCAACGCTTTAACGAAGAGTTACTGTATAAAGAATGCCTTTCAATGATTTATTTATTTTTTCTTTTTTTCTTTTTAGTCACGTATTAATCAATATATTTTACACTTTATATTTAATTCTAAAATTTTACCTAATAATCCTCAGCTCTAAACCACGTCCACTCTTCTATTTCTAACTCCTCACACTTTTCTTTCTTCTCATCTATTTCTCTCTTCATTTCTCCGCATTCTCACTCTCCTGTCTTATTTCACATCTCCCCCTCTCCCCTTCAAATTATTCCCCTGTTTCGTTTTCATCCCCACTCATCCCCCTTGCGAAGTGCCCCAATATTTCCATCTTCGTCTAACATAACCTATATTTTTTTTCGTTCCTATATTACTACATTTCACTTCCACTTTTCTTACTTCCTTCTCTTCCCATAGTACACACTCTTATGTATAGCTCGACCAAGCAAGAGTGACGTTCCAAACAGGTATGCGCAACTGGTGGATGTGATCAACACAGTGTTCCGCCCCCACTTTTCACTCTGTGTTTCAGGCGCTGATCATACCAATTCTGCGGTCATTTCTCGCGTGTCAGGTTTTACTGTGACCATCAGTTGGCCCAGAGTGATGTCCCAGCAATTGCTCGTGAACTGAAACGAGCGATTCGATTCGCGGAGACGTCAGTTGTCCATCCCCCATAACTGATGAAACTTTCTCTCCTCACCCGCTCCACCAAACGCGTTTACCCTCGAACTTCCACTCTCGCCGGGTCGAGCTTTATCGTAGTAATCCTATCGTTCTTGTATCTTTATAACAAATAATGCAATTCGAACAATGCATATATCTTACTTTTCCTAGCGTTGTGTTATTTATTTCGTCTCAATCGATAAGTATAAAACCCTATTTTATACAAGAAGAATGTTAAAATAGTACTTCCCCGTTAAAAGTTCGGATTTTTACCTCGATAAAAGTTTCGGGAAATTTTTTTTTTTTTAACACGGTCAAAAGTTCGTAACTGTACTTTCTTGTACATTTTTTCTTCGTTATTGATAGTTTTATCAGATATGTACTTGTAATATATATTGTGTACCAACGTATAAGTAACAAATGGGAAAGCTCGCTTCTTGTTATCAATTAAAGTCGATGTAACACTGAAAAGTAAAAATCATTTGTTGTAATTACTAAGATCTATTTTTAAAAATATTCTTAAAAAGTAGCATATATAGTGCATGGCAATAGGTGTTCGAAAATTTAAGATTTCATTCAGCGTGCCAAAGAGGACAAAAATCAAGAACGATACAATTGCATTTGAGTTACTATGTGCAGCAAATATACATAAAAGGTGTCAGATACGAGGGATTCTGTACTACACTCGGCGTGTAGACGTCAGCTGCTACATGACAAGTGTAGTGACCGACATGTTGTCATAGTCATTTAGAAGGATCCACTTACTGCCCGGTCGACATAATAATTTACAACATTACACCATATTGCTATAAAACTTGCTATTGGTTACGTCTGTTATAATATTTTAGAAAGAATACTATAGTTGGACTATAGTTAAAGATGTTAAACTTGAGAAATTATTTTTTCAACACGTTGCACGTGCCAAGAATTCTCAGTGTTGAATTTCCTATGTTATATTCTTAGATGCACAACATTAGTAAAATATAAACCTTGATTCAAACGACAGTGGTAATAATGACAAATAAAGACATATATATTTAAATTAAATATAACAGTGAAATAATAAACAACCGAAATCGGATGGAAGTATATTGTATCGATTTGTTGTCACATGTAATCTGAAATTCAAGAAGTAAATACGATGCGAGTCAATGCTCTCTCTCATCTGCACGCATGCGCGGCCACGTAGCGACCGTTACATTCCCGCGCACATGATTCAGAAGAATGACTGTCAGATCAGATCGCCGATTTTGATGAAACCTTGCACAAATGTTCATTGATCCGATCTAACCCCTACGTTGTACTTTATTCTTGCTAATTTTTCCACTTTAAAGGTGAAATTTATTCTACTATTTGGAATAACTTATTTAAATAATCGTTACACGTTATGAAAATGTATAATTTAAATTGTTTTTGTAGTTCAACACATTCAAGGAAAAAGTAAATAAACCATTAACATTTGCGTACTTTCAGGTAAAAACATCTATCTAAAAAAATTGAACACTAAATTTATATTCAATGCAAATTGAATTTCTGCAGTATTAAGCAAATAGAACAAGTACATTTGTGCAATGTAAAATGATAAGAAATACTCGTGGTAACTAAGAGTTTATTTAACTTTCTTCCACTTTTGTTACCACTTCGGGCCACTTTTCAAAGTGAACTTTTGACCACATTATTTGAAACATTTCGGTACACAGGCGAAATGTTATGAATTTCATATCTAATAAGGAATCCCTTTATATTTATCATTGTATCGTCACGAGAGTATAAACAACGAATTCGCGAAGTTTTTCCGATGAAAATGAGTCCAAACACGCCCTGGTTCGGACTATTTTTAATTACATGTTGTTCAATCACCGTTAAAAACAATTAATTACGTATAATTAAAAGTAGTCCGAATGGGGTCGTGTTTGGGTTCATTTTCATCGGGGAAACCTCGCGAATTCACAGATAATATTTTAACGACGATACAATGACAAATATAAAAATTACTATTTTTATTAACAAACAAAACAATACTACGCATCTCCTCCTGCTTACATGGGACTGTTGGCCGCGCGAGTCGTAGGTTCGCGCAGAGTAACAGTGACGCGACTCGCGTTACATTAAGCGGGTAACAATTAAGCTATAGTTACCGTAATAACTACCTCGTTCTCCGCACCGTGACTGTTTTTAGTTTCGAGCGCGTCGTAGTCGAACGATTAAAGACGTGCCGGTGACGCTTGTCCGTTCGTTACTTTCAAACGACGGTGAAAACGTGGATAAAAATAGTCCACGGGTTCGAACGTTTCGTTTCTCTCTCTCTCTCTCTCTCTCTCTCTTTCGACCAATTAACGCAGCAACCTACGCGGTCCAAAGTTTCGTCCGTGGACGGACTTAATTTGTTGATCGAGTTAGCACGAACGCGGAGAATGATCTCAAGATCTTTCGTTCCAGAGTAGCAGCGACGGAGAGTTCAATTGGGACAGTACGATGCAGGGCTACCTGTTGAGCTCCTTTTTCTACGGCTACGTGATCACGCAAATACCATTCGGCATACTCGCGAAACGTTACGGATCCAAGTACTTTCTCGGTGTTGGAATGCTGATCAACTCGGTGTTCGGCTTACTGGTACCAGTATCCGCGCACGCTGGCTACTATTGGCTCATGGGCGTTCGATTCATTCAAGGCTTGGGCGAGGTAAGCGATTCAGTTTCTTAGACCCACGATGTCTATTTTGCAAGAGGGGGTCACAAAGTGGACGAGCGCTTGTTGAACGCAAATAGGCTTAAAATGCAGAGAACGATCAGCATAAACAAATGTTAAAATATTAACCGCAGATAGCTGATTATTTTTGTAAAATATAACTTTAAACAATAATATATTTTGAAATTATTAGATCAGATACTTTTTCCTCGAAATTATCGATCTCGACGGTTGGGTGGAAAGTTTGGTATATTTTTGGTAATAAAAGTAAGACACTGTAATATTTACTGTAAGAAAAATATAGTAAACAAATTATAGTTTAATTACTTTCTATCCAAAAGGGATCAAACTTCTGATTAAACTATTAGCCCTAGAGAGGAATAATATATCAGACCTTTTTAGTCCTTTCGTCAAAATTTGTAATTTGTTATATTCTGGATTCGTTTATAATCGACCGTTTCTAGAGTTTAAGACTAGTTTCGTTGAAAAATTGCACGTCCTAATCGTGACCTCCCCTTTCTGCAAGGGAAGGCACAGCTGACTAGTCCCCGATTCTAATGGATCCCGATTGAAGACAATAAGGTAAACGGACGAAGTCGAATTTCATTGGTTAATGAAAATAAAAATTTGTATCATTGTATTTTCATGAGAATATCATCGATCGATCGGTGAGATTTTTCCGATGAAAATGAGTCCAAACACGGCCCCATTCGGACTATTTTTAATAATACGTTGTACATATTATTATTAAAAACATTAAAATGTGCAGAATAAAAAGTAATCCGAATCAGTTCGTGTTTGGATTCATTTTAACCGGGAAACCCTCGCCGATACATTGATTGTACTCTCACAGAGATTTAACCTTAAAATATAAAATATTTTTCAGTCAATCTGTTGACTGTTAACCTCAAAATATGAAACTGTCGATTCGCTCCGCGGGGACTCGTCAGAACCGTTGATCAGTCGGCTGTGTCTCCCCGTTGTCTAACCCTCCAATTGCTGCCGGTCGAGTAAATCGATTATCATTGTTTGGGGAAAAGAGAATGGTCTCGAGATGAAAACTCTCAAGACATAAGAAAAGTAAAGAAACAAAGCGGGGTGTAAAATCAACAAAACACCCCCGTCATGTGTGAACGCTTTTTTGATCGTTCGGGTGTATTTCCTCCCCCTAGGAATGGATTATCCCTATTGCAGGGTCCAATTGTGCCTTGCACGCACGCGATGCTGGCCAAGTGGATACCGCCGAACGAACGCAGCAGGATGGGAGCCTTCGTGTACGCCGGTAAGCTGGTTCACTGCGATCTTTGTTTCCGCGTAGCTCTCCCTCCGTCTGTCCGGTTGTCCGGGCACGTCTTGGTTCGCGCTCTCTTACTACTACCGATGGAACAGAAAACCTACCAGGCCACCTCGGATATCTTCCGTATATCGGGATACCTGCTCTCTCTATTCCGTCGGACGCTTCTTCCTCTCCTTCGTCTTTTTATTATTATTATTATTATTATTATTATTATCATTTACGACTGCACGACACGCTGCATAATTATTAATCGATCACTTTCATCTGTTCTCCGTTTAGGTGCTCAATTCGGTACGGTAATCTCGATGCCTCTGAGCGGTATCCTGTCTGAATACGGATTCAACGGTGGCTGGCCATCGATCTTTTATGTGTTCGGTGCAATCGGTACCATTTGGTGCATCGCGTTCCTGCTGATGGTTTATGAGGACCCGGAGAAACACCCTCGTATCGCCGAGGATGAGAAGAAATATATACTAAGCGCTCTATGGGGAAGCGCCGGGGCATCCGTGAGTAGCTCTGCTCGTCTATAGCTGGAAGCAGGGCTGAGACTACTGGAATAATTTCGTATTTGAATATTTACCGATTAGTTGGCAATAGTACTGTAATAATGGTACTGGGATATCGAAGTGTACCAATTGAAAATAAAGCTTACAGAATGGTGAACTTAAAGTACTCGAGTATCAAGAGTACGAAGGATACTTGGAAAAAGATATTAGGACACTCGAGTAGTCGAGTTGTACTCGCCAAATGTTTGAAATCGGAGAGATTCGACAGATAGTCCCAGCCCTGAAGCGAGCACGATTCGTATTTAACTTATTCCGTTTGTCTTAGTCCCCACCCGTGCCATGGCGGTCGATCGTGACGTCACTGCCGTTCTGGGCCATACTGATTGCGCACATGGGTCAGAACTATGGATACGAGACGTTGATGACCGAACTGCCGACGTTCATGAAGCAAATTCTGCACTTCGATATTAAATCGGTAAAAGGAAGCTAAAGACACCTCTAGTTTGGTAGCCCTGTTATTCATGAATCGATTGGACGAAGAGGTTATGCGAACCGTTTGTTTGTATTTTAGAACGGCACTATCTCCTCGCTGCCATACTTAGCCATGTGGATATTCTCGATGGTAATCTCTCACGTGGCCGACTGGATGATCTCCAACGGACAGTTCAACCACACGTATACACGGAAGATCATCAACAGCATCGGTCAGTTCGGACCCGCGATCGCGTTGATAGCCGCCTCCTACACCGGATGCATCTCTTGGTTAACGGTTACCCTCCTGACGGTTGGCGTGGGCTTGAACGGTGGTATTTATTCCGGGTTCAAGGTGAACCACCTCGACATATCCCCAAGATTCGCCGGAGTGTTAATGTCCTTTACCAATTGCCTGGCCAACCTTGCCGGTCTCCTCGCGCCTATCACGGCTGGATACATAATCGTTGGACCGGTAATTATTCCAATTACGCGCGAATGGTTAACCAATTGACTAGCGATAACTTGAAAAATAATTAGATCCGCATTATCGGTGTGTTTCTACTTTTAAGTTTTAATTAATTCAAATAAACCCCCACCGAGGTACATTGTGTATCGTTGTCCGATATAGTTGTCTATTTTTGAAGTAGATTTAACAAAACTAAATATACCATTTACGTGGCAAAGATAAGGAAAGATTACAATTAGTTTGAAAATGACTCCGTGAAATTTTTTAGTATTGTATCTTTGTATGCACATCGCTAATAGATTTGTGAGGTTTTCTCAATGAAAATGGATCGAAATACAACCTTTCTCCGATTGTTTTTAATTATAAGTTATATCAGTGGTGTTCTCAAACTGTGAAACGTTCAAATTTCTTAGGGAAATATTTTAGGGATAAATATTTACTGTATATTAAATTATTTAGACTTAATTACTCGATCAATTTTAAATGTGAAAAAATCACCTAGACGCTAACGACAGTGTGAAAAAATAGTTGAGCTATGAAAAATGTTGTTAATATAAAAAGTTTGAGAGCCCCTGTGTTGAAAAAACATTTAATTACGTACAGTTAAAAATAGTTCGAATTTGATTGTATCTTATTTATTTTCGTTTGAGAAATCCAATCAGTCCATTGATAATACTCTCATGATTATGTAATGAGGACTATAACAATTTCCATTGGCGGATGAAATTTGATCTGCCGTACGAGAAAGATCGTTGAAACGATCGACTAGTTTTTGTTTAGACAGCTGGGGTGATCGCGCGAGCCAATGGGTCGCTCGTGTTGAAGAAATATAAACAGTGTTTGGCATAACTCGATTGCACCCGGCCGGTGTAAGAATTATTGCACATAACTAGGAACTATAGTAATTGACTTTTATACTGGAATCATTGAGTTCGCATAATTACGTTTAAAACAATAGGTTGTTAGATTAGCCTTATCGACCAGTTCCCTTCTGTGTCCATTGAAAAGTTTCCTTCAATGTTTTCATAGCAGAAACGCACCGATAACGCGTCTCTAATTACTTGACAATTACTCTAGCACTATGAAACCTAATCGTATCGAGCGTGGCCAGTATGCTAGAGTCAAAGAACGACGTTTCTTTTTTTGTTCCAGCCGACGCAAGCGAAATGGAGGCTCGTGTTCTTAATTTCGGCGGGTGTTTACATTATGTGCGCCGTTTTCTACATAATATTCGGCTCTGGGGAAAGGCAGTCGTGGGACAATCCGGAGAAGGACGAAGACAGGCACGAGAAGCAGAATTTGGAGACCGTGAAAACCATAACGGAGACGCAACATTGACGATAAGCGTATTTGCGCGACGGACTCTCGTTCACTCTCTCTGTCTCTCTCTTTCTGCCACTCAGGTGAACGCACGGTCGCTCGAGGCAAGCTGGCTGGCTTTATCCCCCCCCCCCCCTCCCCTCCTCATTCACCGGTCTACGTTCATTCCTACCACGCTCCTTCGATCGTGCGAAACAAACCAACCGCGAGAATGCATCAAAAGTTACCGCTAGATCAACGTCGCAGACGACCCGAGTTCGTTTGTGATCTTTGCGGTTCGTGATTCCGTACTCTTCCTCTTCTTCCTTTCCTATTATTTATTCTTTCATCCTGTGACCCCACACGCAGATAAGGTTTAAGAACATGCGCCGAAAAACGAGAGAGAAAAGCGCTTACGACTGTGTGCATGCGATCAAAAGAGTGGACGAAAGCAAGAGCGCGACGAGAGATGGCAGGCACGAAATGCGGAACGAGAAAGAGAATAGCAGCGGCGTTGTTCCCTAGAGGGAGTGAGCACGCCCGATAGAACTATGCCCTTCGAGAAACGGTCATCGTCCTGTTCGGCTTTTCGATTTTTCTCTGTCGCAAAGGACGATTCCGACAACACCTAGACCCTTCTGCCTGGATGTCATTCTTTCGGAGTACGCGCGTCGCGAACTCGAATCGTTACGCAAACATTTATGCAGCAAGTAAGTCGAGCCGAACGTCACGTTTTTGTGCGATCCGCGAATAGAATAAGGTACGAACGAGACTGTGCGTGAGTGTGTGGTTGCTGTAGATGGGTGTGTGTGTCACGATAGAGTGAGAGGAACGAGAAAACAGCAATGTTTGAACCGAGAATAGATAGAGACAGTGAAGGAGAGAGAATTTTACATTTTTATAGAATCCCATTTCGTTTAATGAAGATTACGTGCCTTACGATCGAAAATGCCAGAATAAAGATTACATCGATGTTTCTTAGAATCTTTCGAATCCGCTTCGCCGCGTGTTTTCCCGCTGCGCGCTGGGTAACGAACAACAAACCGATCGATCGATGGAAAGAAACACGAAACGACAATTTTTTAACCTCTGTCCATGCCCGGGTATGTACGCGTGTGGTTTACTCGATCGGTATTCGTTCGCGCAGCGTGTTCGATCGTAGAGAACGCGTGTCGTTGCGTGTTTGTGACGGACGAGTGTGGCAACAGTATTAGAGCGAATATATCCTCGCGTTCGTCCCCCCTTCCCCTTTGTTGCGAGTCGCGTTTTATCGCAGACAACTGCCATTTTGTATTGTACGACCGACATTGATCGCGGGAAAGACGAACATTCTCGAGCGCCCGGCTTCGAGACCGGGAATATTCACTACTTCCAAAATCGTTGCGAACAACACGTTCTTGCAATACAATAATGGTTTATACATATTGTAGATATCTCTACGCGTAAGTTTCTACCACGCTATAGACGTTAGAAAATTATTGCTCCTACTTATTTATACAACGTGTACAAAGCAGAAAAGAAATATAGGAAAAGAAAGCTAACTTCGAATGTTCCGGAAAACGATAAACATTCGGACGAAAGGATGTATATCTGCATAGTGGAATGCATTTTCTCTTTTTTTTAATTATTATTATTGTTGTTGTCATTATTATAATTATTATTAATACTATTATTATTGTTCTTGTTATTGTTATTATTATAATTATCAGCATCATCATTATCATGATCATCGTCGTCATCATCAGCATCATCATTATCATCATCATCACCATCATCATCATCCTCATCGTCGTCGTCGTTGTCGTCATCCTCATTGTTTTGCCATTATCCTCATTGTTTCGCCATCATCATAATTATTATCATCATCATTACCATTACCATTACCATTACCATTACCATTACCATTATCATTACCATTACCATTACCATTACCATTACTATTACCATCACCATCACCATCACCATCACCATCACCATTGTATCGCACTCATAATTATCGTCATTATTGTCAAGTTTGATTATTATTATTATTATTATTATTATTATTATTATTATTATTATTATTATTATTATTATTACTATTACTATTACTATTACTATTACTATTATTATTATAATAATTATTATTATTATTACACGACGATCAGCTATCGAAGCGTCACCGATATATGTTACTACGAAAGCAGGACAATCTTTGTGTTCTTTATTGTTTTTCTTTCACGTAAACAGCGAGTGTTCTTTTTTCTCGATCGACGACAAACATCGCGTATCCACGAGTTTGAACGAATACTTGCAAAAAGTCCTGCTTGTAACATTCAGTTTTTATTCGACCGATCCGCGTCGCAGCGACGCGGATTCACTCATAGTACCTGCGCCCTCCTGTGATCATATACCGAGAATGTGCCTTCGATAACTTCTTTCGGGGCACTACTGGCTCGTTGGTAATTCCTGAATAATTTAGCCGCCGTTGAACACGAAACGAATAACTTGCGCGTTTCAAATTTTTTTTGCGCAAACACGCAAGCACTCTAGAGTACATGTTAACATATAATTGCGCGTTAAATCCGAATTACTACGTCGGGCCCAATCCCAACATTGTTTCTCGGAATGTATATACATGTATATATAGGTATATATATGTATTATCGACGGTCGCAATAGAAACATTTGTCCATACATTGTACAAAATAATTTGCCGTTTCAGCGAAAATTGTAGAATAATGGAATAAACTTTGGGATCGATATTTTTATATAAATATTTACGAACGTTGTACATATAGAGATGTCACAATTTCTTGTGATCCTACAAAAGTGTAATTTTATTGTTGAAATTGTAAATACTACGTGATAGTACACAAATGCAGGTAAATAAAGTGTCGCTCAAATTAAAGGAACAAATACAGTCACCTTCAACAGTAATTTCCATGTGGCAATAAAATGCTTTCCATAGAGCACGATTGTTGCTACAAAAGTATAGAAAATATTCCTTAATCAACATTTAGAGATGGCGTCGAATTTGTTTTTCCAAAAGAATACAATTAAAGCGCTTGAAACTACGGTCGGAGATATGCACCATCGATTATCGAATTTCACGTCAATCTCGATCTACATTACCGATCGTCGATATATTTGTCAATAGTGGTTTAGCACATATTTCGTCTATACATGTAGCGACAGGGTTGACAGATTACGGTATGTGAGTCAACTGTCAGAACAGCATGTAAGACGCAATCGGGTATGTATCTAAGTATATATATGTATTTAATCAAACGGTATTTACTATATTGAGATCTCGATTGCGAATATTTAGATTCGTAGACAATTTCGTGGTGAGCAAAACGTGATATCGCGTGTTCTTAAAACTTACAATGCGTCGCGTTCGTTGCATCTTATGACGCACTAAATTTGAAGGTTATGTGTTTTTTGTCATTGATAGTTTTTCGTTTGAATTTTTATTTGTTTGGAATGATGGATTGAAAAATTAGTCAATAACGCAGAATACCGTTATTTCGCAGATAATTAAGAGAAAAGATGCTCACTGAGTGGATCCTCGTATACGTGCTCGCGGTGGCGATTGCAGCAGTGAAATGTAGCGACATAACTTCGGCAGTATTCGGAGGAGTGCTCGATGGCATGCCAGCTGCCTTTGGAGATTTCAATTCAGATGAACTGACCGATGTGATCATGCTGCGTAAAAATGGTACCGTTGAGATATTCCTTGCTGCCGAGCAGGAGCCACTTTTGAGACCCAGCTCAAACTTGAGTTGTACGTTTCGAAATGTGGTCGTCGGCGTTGTTCCGGGAGATTTCGACGGAGATGTGTTCATGGATGTCCTGGTGGTTACGGCCAACATAACAGAGAAAGTATCAAATGTTTACGTCTTATGGGGTGGAAATGATCGACTGAATTGTACAGATGAGAATTATCCGCTTATAAAGATGACAGGTCAGCCATTAGCAATGGATTATAACGGGGACATGATCATAGATCTGTTTGGGTTAGACACACAACAGAGAAGAATGTTTTGGATATTTCGTGAAGATCGAAGTACTCCTTTAGCTGTGCCTATGGATTCATACACTGATAAACCCTCACATCCATTAATCAGTCAACCTCACTCAAATGCCTATTTGGACTTAGACAACGATTTCTTAGCAGATCTAGTAGTTACTACAAACAAGTCCTTTGAAATTTGGCTGGGCATTGAGAAAGGGTTTATCTTTAACAAAAATATAACATTTCCATATGGCATTTTGTTAGACTCAAATTTTCATGGCGTGATCGGGCAAACTCTTTACTTGGATGTAGAGTTGACTGGCAAGATGGATCTTCTTCTACCTCTCTGTTTTAACGACGCTTGCACAAACAGCACTATTATGATGTACTCTGATAAGTGGTACAATTTGCAGGTGAACTTTAGGGATAATAACGATGTACTGTGGGGTTTTGTAAGACCTGATGGGCAACGATATACCGATACCATTACGCTACGTGGAGGTGACTTCAATATGGATGGTTATCCAGATCTCTTGGCAACATTAAAGTCAACCACTAGTAAACAGAAGCAGTCATTCCTGTTGGAAAACGTAGCATGTGACTCTTGTGTAGGATTCAGTCGAAAGTTTGAAGTAAAATGGCAAGCATTGAATCCGTTTTACAATGAAACGACGATGGCGGTATTTTATGACTTTTATCAAGACGGAATTTTGGACGTTATTTTGGTGGACCTCGATAAAAGTACTGGAACATATCGAACTGCTGCATTCAAGAACAGCTTGGATTACGACGCGAACTTTATGAAAGTGATGGTATTGACTGGCCGCAATAACAGCATGTACCCGATATCTCCCGGGTCTCTAGGAAAGAAAAAACGAACCTATGGAACAAATTTGCCAGGTCCGTCGATAGCCTATCGCACTACAACTCAAGATGGCAGCCCACGGAACGCAATTGCTGCACAGTTGCCCCAAAGTGCACATTTTTCCTTGAATTTACCCTACACAACTTTCGGTCTGGGCCGGACACCCAACTTTGTTGACGCTCTCACAATAGGGGTAAGCAAAGCAGTTTAAAAGAGTAGAGTTAACAATAGGGCTGATACAATTCATATTAATAATATTTAAACAATTTAATGCCAAAGTACTTAATAGAAAGTGTATTCAAAAGCATTAAAATTGCAGATATTTGACATTAATTTTTAATACTGATATATTTATAATGAATATTGGATCTTCACAATTAATGGATAAAAAATGAAAAACAAAATTTATTTGGACACAAAATAAACAGTAAATGCAAGTTGTATCAGTTTACAACTTCTTATTTCATACCGATTAGTTTCAATTTCTTACATTTTATGTGTTTGCAATTGTATCAATGCTTATTGAATTTATATAGTATTGGTATCAATCAATATTCATTATAAAAGTAGTAGTACCAAAAATTGATATCAAGTATTTACATAAAATAGTTGTAAATACATATATGTTTATATTAGAAGCACATATTCAGGTGCATCATAGTCCATGGTAGACAGAGATATTCATGAAAGAAACTTTGAAACTAAAAACAAAACTCTGCTGTCCTTAAAAGTACAAAAAAATACACTTTATTACATTCTCTGAAAATCAATTACTTTGATGTATACTGTCTGATACTGCTTGATACAAGATTATAATTTATGCATTAACATGCATTAATATTGCAATTCAGTATCATTATAACTTTTCTTTTTCACGCGTTCTATTGTTTTAAACAGGTGGGTGGTAAATCTCGAGAGTGGCCGCAAATCATTCCAAATTCACAGATGGTAGTGATCCCAAATCCGATAGCAGAACCTTGGAGGTGGAAGGCGCAATTGTTCGTAACCCCTAGCAAATTGATTCTATTGAGCGCTGCCGCTTTAACAGGGACTTGCGGCTTAATATCATTAATTATTGTCGGCTTGTATTGGAAAGAGCGGAGAGAAGACAAAATTGAGAAACTTCAAGAAGCGCACAGATTTCACTTTGATGCGATGTAAAAAAGGGATAGAAATAAGAGTTAATTGCTTGTTAACCGTTAAGGAAATGTATTTAATCGATATTGGCGTGTAAATTATTTCTTAAACTATAAATAAATATATAAATTAATTAATAACTTAATAAATATAAACATTTACGAAAAAATAAATATGCGGATCAAAAAAACGCGTAAATGTACAAACGGATGGTACGCGAAGCGCATCGTATTCGATTCGCATTTAGTTTGGCGATCTTTCCAGCATACGAGTTTAAAGAGTGCGCTATACGCTAAAAAATTATCGTCGCTGATAAAATTGACAATTTATTGATTTCTCTTGGACATTCTTAGAAAGCAGGACTCGTCGGTGTTTATTTCGCATTGTCATCGACGCATTAAATGCGAAATATACGTGTATAATAATAGTAATATGTATATATTAACAAACGATTTTTGCCGGTGTGAGTTTGATCGCTGCGCTACCCGCGGTACACGCATTCGATCGTCGGACTAAGCTAATTGGAATTCGCTACTGACAACGATCGTTTTTGATGGCAGGGTTCAAATCGTTGAAGTAGGGATGTACCATTGCTTCTTCCGCCGACAATCGGAGCGCTGGATTACTCACTAACAATCTCTGAAAATATCAGTAAACGTTCGCAACGCATTTTTAATTTCTATGATTGTCGATCGACTGATCGACAGATGTTTGCATCAAATCCATGCGCGGTTCGTTACCTGTAGTAAGTCTCTGCCTCTGGAATTAAGTTTTGGTGTAACTTGAGCCAATCCTTGACCAGGATAAAACTGTGGGAAGGACTTATGGTCAGGAAGAGTCGTGAAATCCGGCCAAGTCGCTTCAGTCGGCGTTCCTAGCATCTTGAATATTCGCTTCAGTTGATCATCCACGTCAGAACCAGGAAACAGTGGTCTGCCGGCATTTGCCAGTTCTACGCATGAACGTAGAAGCGCATGTACTGATATATCTTTAGAACACTATTTCTTTCATAGCTATTTACCAGCAAATATACATCCAGCACTCCACATGTCAATGGACGTTGTGTATAATTTTGCTCCAAAGAGAACATCTGGAGGACGGTACCATAGCGTCACAACTTCCGCAGAATAACATTTTACAGGAATTCCAAAGGCCCTCGCCAGTCCAAAGTCAGCCAATTTCAACTCCCCGTTCTGGAAGCGAGTTCGGGACAGGTCTTTAATGCTAGTAATACCTCTTCGGTGAACAGGTAGAATGCATAAACCTGTACCTTGTTAATGAGTAAATTTTGTGGTTTGAGATCTCTGTGCAACACATTTCGGCTGTGACAAAACGCCAACCCACGCAATAATTGGTATCTGAAATAAACCGAAATGGTACAGCTATACAATGTTATTTGCTTCTGAGCTTGTTACAAGCATGTACTGTTTCTTACAAAAAAGATTTAACAACATCCAAATCGATTTCTCCGTTTAGACTGTCGAAATATTTTTTTAGATCCTGATCACAATGCTCAAAGACCAATGTTAGTTTCTTATCACTGTGCAATACATCATAAAGCCTGACTACATTTTTGTGCTTCAGCTCCTTCAGTAGACAAATCTCTCTGAGAGCGGAGGACGGTAAACCCTGCGTAACACGGAAGAACCGAGTAAGTAAATACCATAAGAATGTGATGGTAGTTTTGAATTTGTATAGACTTACTTCGTCGTCTTCATCCAATCGTACTCTTTTCAGGGCAACGATTTCGTGAGTCTCGCGATTCTTGGCTTTAAAAACGGTTCCATAAGTGCCTGAAAAATACGGAGTAATTTCTTTAAATACGACGATCACGAGAACAATATATTACACATCTATCGCGATTGTCAAAAATACATTCAACGTATAAACAATAGTGTTAGTGCGCGAACATGAAATTGTGCAAAAACATTGTTCGAACTTCGAAGAAGAATGACCATTGGAAGGTTCATGACACTTACCTTCTCCTATTTTCTCGAGTTTCTCATATTTTTGCATATTTTTGCCAATCCTACGGGCGGAATAGTCGCAGAGTGGTTAGCGCTGCGCTCAAAACGGTCGTGCGCGATATCACCACTCGTAGCGGCGCCACTCATGCCAAAACAGACGCCACGAGGGGGGTGACGACTTTCCACTGCCGCTACTTTTAAACTTTTCTCAATCATAAAATTAGATTTGACCTTTTCATTCGATTCTACATCCTTTTTCGTAGCAATTTTGCACTTTACTTTTCAGCTTTGAACACACTTAAAACAGCAAAGCGCGACGACTTTCGAATTGTAAATATACACGCATCGAATGTCGTTGCACTTTGTTACACAAAAGCCGTACAGCACATATCTCTGTGCCACTAACTGCAAGTACGTGCGTGTAAACAGATACTATGCCTATGTGTACTTTATAAATATCTTACATATATCGTCGATAGTCATCCAATAATTACGATACAGAAAAGCATAACGAGTTGAAATAAGAACTATCCATGGAATGTATTAAACCAGTCTTTTACTTTATAATAGCATACTGAATTCTAACCTAATGTTGCAAAACGTTCTTTAAATATCGAGAAGAGATGAAATTTAAAAAATTCAGAAACTGCAAAAGATTTCTTTTATATCTTATAAAGTTTGGTCTCCAACCCCTAACTAAATTGTTAAAATTTGTAAAAATATACAATAGTGAACATGGTGGCGTAAAAAATGACAGACAGGACTTACGAATATATTGCGCATTCGATAGATAATTGCTTAACTTGTATCATTTAATGCAGACTATCAATAATGTTAAAGGCTGAAGTTTAAAAATGTCGAGAAAAGTGTGAGTACAACGCAAGAACATGTGACTTCAATATGAATTGAAAATTTTAGAATACCAAAAGTGTCGCAGTTAACTGTGACGAGTTTCAAGAAATTAAACGTAAACATTTTAATCTGCTTTTCTTAATTCTTCAATTCTGTGCGATGAAGATGTATAAAGAAGAAACAGTAAACAATGTTCAGCGTTGCGAGTTGAGACCCTTTTGGAAATACATGGTTGAGCGAGACTGGTCATCTATATTAGGACTAAAGCTGTCGATCGATTAATCTGTGGACTTAGATAGCTGCAAGGTGTACGTTCGAGCGAGTAACTCGATATCATAAGCGAGACGACGTAAGTATATGCATTTACAATACATAAATATACACATACGCATTATTATGTACACATCCATATTCCTCGGTAGAAATATTAGAAACTTTCCTCTATTAATCTCAAAGCGTATCGCAAAGTGTCTCCATCTAAACAGTGAACGATGTAAATACTGGCCTGACTCCGACTAGCAGTAAAATCTCCAGAAAACATCATTTCTGAAATGAATCGGTTACCGACCGAGCGCTAGCTCTCTTCTAGCTATTCGGTTAATCGTTAGTCCACAGCGTTGCAGCATACGGTATTGTTCTCAACAGTGATAACATTTTTTTTCTATAAGCTCGAGAACGAAAAAGTTTGAAAATCGTTGCCCTACACATACATATTATTCATATATACGAGAACACGTGTATGCATTGCCAACATTGCTCACGCGTTGCTCGCTATTTTGTTTCGTTGGTAAAATTTAAATAAATTTCGAGAAACGTCGAGTTACGATGACACGAGAAAAAAAATTTCTCGAACCGTCCGGAGATTGAACGATCCGCAACCAGCACTTGAATCATTGTCATCGTCGATTCATCGCTCTATATCTGTTCAATCATGTCTCTGGTGCATCAGTTTTTCAGCAGCGCAATCCCGATGATTACGAATATAGTGATCTTGTTCTACGTCTGCCAACGTGTAAGCTGGCATAGAAATTTTTCCCGTTTCACGTACAAATAAAAAAGGGAGAAAAAATCGTATAACCTGCGGCATTTAGTTTTTAGCAGCGACAAGATTGCGGCACAAGATCATGACGGAGATGTCCGAATTTACCTCGATCGTAATGTATACTCGAATCAGCGTTCGATTCATTGAGGCGTACAATATTCTCCGTGTGTCAATAGGTTCGTCGAGCACGTGAAAACATCCAGTATATTGGAGATCAAGTGGCCAAGGGAATGGAAGAGGTGCGTCTGCGTTTCTATCGCCATTAATCGTTAAGAAAAGAATAAAGAACCGCGGTGCAATAACTACAATAACCTCTGCTTGTATGCCAACAACTCTTATCCTCGACACTGCTTTCATTTATTCGGTCGACTAACCGGTCGATGTATCTTATGTAAACAAGCCCACGTGACTACGAGAAAATGTCATTGGTCCATGCCTCTAGTCGCGAGTGTGTCGAAGTCAAGTACATACATTGAAGCACAAGGCCCGACAAACGATTAAAAAATTGAGGACATAGTTTCCATCAAAACATTGCACATTGCAGAGCTTTCCGAAAAAGTATACCATTAACCATAAATTGTATTTATGGTTGTATTAATGGTTTATACCATTAACAATATTTGTATAAATATTTCAATCTTGAATTTTTTGAAAAAAAAATCGAAGTAAATAAAAATCATTTTTACGAATTATGCGGGCGATAAAGTGATGAAAAACTAGTCGCTCGACGAAATTTCTTGAAGCAAAAATTACATCTAATTTTGAATATAATTTTTTTACATCAATATTATGATAACATTTGAGTATAAAGTGTTGCGATGTTTCATGGTGTGATATGACGTGAGTTGCTGCACTAAATTTTATTGCAATTAAGGTTCATTTTTTGAGTGTGAAGGATTAAAGTAGCCGGTATGTATCTACAGTCGGGCACAGCCTCCCCATAACTTCGGTCCTGTTGTAGTTACATGGTTTTGTTTACATGAGTCTTTTGAGTCAAACGTAGTATAAAAGAAATAAAGTATAGATGTCACATTTAAGTAATTGCTTAATTGTGTAAAGATAAGGTACAATTGGACGCTACATTTAAAATTAATCTCAAAGATATTGCAGTAAGAGCGAGTATGATACAATTAACGATGGAGGGGATAAGTCTGTAACAGCAGGAGGAAAGAAATTATGACAACCTGAGAAACGATATCTCAGTCCAAGATCAAAGAAAACTCAAAGCTTAGAAAAATCCTCGCTCATATGAAAATGTGTGGAACCAATTAGGGGCATACAAGTAGAGTTTACTATGAAGTAAGCGAATACACGCTTAGAGGGAGTATAGTGCGCGAACTCCGTTACAGATCAAAGAAGACGTTGGAGAGGAGTTACGAGTTACCGATCGGTTGACAACGCAGAACTCAAAGCTAGCTACGGTTTTAGGTCGATTTGCGACGCTCGAGGAAAGCGT
The DNA here is from genome assembly GCF_051014685.1 of Ptiloglossa arizonensis. NCBI lineage: Eukaryota > Metazoa > Arthropoda > Insecta > Hymenoptera > Colletidae > Ptiloglossa > Ptiloglossa arizonensis. Next base: position 27,622,836 of record NC_135052.1, on the reverse strand, counting down.
AATCGAGGTATAGTTTTTCCAAAGTCTAGGCATTGTCCAAATAAATGATTTAAAATAACGTTATTTTATTTGAATGGCCACTGATTTTTCTTTAGATTATTTTGTTATTTGCATTTCAAATAAAATAATTTTTTTTTTATTTGATTTAATATTTATTCAAATATTTTCTCAAATGCCCTCTAATGAGGGAGGAGGTGAGGATGGTGGTTCACTTCGCTTGCAATCGTGTTTCATCGTTACCCAAATCCTCGTTGTTCCTTGCTCAGTTGGTACGCATGGATCGCAATCGTGAGAATGTCATGATCGAGACACCTGTGAACGTGAACGAAGAGATCAGAAAAATCATCGCAGCGATCGAGAGCAAGAAAAACGAAAGTCGGGAAGCGGAGCCGCTAGAGACATCTAAACAAGCACCAATCAACACTCATCGACGTTTTGTTCGCGACTCCGCTCATCGAAATCCTTTGTCAAAATTTTCTGCCTGCAGTCCACGCGATGTTCTTTTCACTGCACGGAAAACAGTTGACGATCGACCACGAACTCCCACCACACCAGAAGTTCGGCTTCTTTCGGAGCCGGTTCGGCCAATCGGCGCACCAGAAGATTCGAAACGCGAATAGTAATCGCGGTCGCGACTGATAGGAATTGCGAGCCAAATAAATTAAACGCTCTCGCTCACAATATCGACGAAGCTGTCTTGAGCCGTTTTTCTTATATAAATGACTATTGAAATAATTATGATAAACCTTTAAGCCCGGTATATATACTCTTTTTTCGGACATGCGATAACCGTGCGTTATCAGGACAGATGCAAGTATTTGCCGTTATTGAAAATGGATATTTATCAAAGGAAACGTTTCATTTTCGTTTGCCTAGTATATGTAGTAAGCGTTTGTTATCAAAGAAAAAAATTACAATGCTGAGTGTATCCCTTTACCGGTTCGAGATTAATGATGACAGCAACTTTGTAATTTTTTATACCAATTTGAGAAAATTCTGAAAAGATTTTTAATTACTTTCAAACGAGTGTTCAATTAGTCGATGAACTTTCAACGAGAATGCAGACAAAAGTAGATTCGACGCTGATTCGTCCGGTAAAACAGTTAGAAGAAAGGTACGCGAGTGGCCTCTACGTTACTTCCTTTAACACAATCGATGCAATTTAAAAAATCAACACTAGATGACTGCGATGCAATCAAAATGATTTATCATTTTGTAGTCCTTTATAGACAAATTTTCGAATTAATTATGAAGGACAGTTTAGTACTCGGGCCGAAAATTGAGAGTTGTTTATACTTTTTTGTTTAAAAAGGAATAATTGGTTCAGAATAAAAATTAATAGACGTCCGACCAATTAAAACTACAAATAAAATTAATTTGCCAAATCGTTTATTCTCATAAAATGGTTGTTGCTGCTACACAGGTTGCGACGAGAATACGCGTATTAAGGAGGACCTCCATCCATCAGGTATGGGTTGGGAAAATCAACACGATAATGATTAATTGTCAACAGTAGTGATGGGATCGAGCATCTTACGAGTACGTTCGAACCCTAACCGGCCAGATTCGAACCCTCTATAAGTACTTTGACGAACAAGAGTAGTATTTTAAAGTAGATTTGAACCCAGAGCAGGTTCGAAACTTTTATGAGTATTTGATCAGAAATTTGACGTGTTACGCGTTGCACAGCAACGACTGGAACAGGGGAATAACTTACATAATTCGAATGCTACTCATAAGAGGTTTGATACTTGCAAACATTCAAGTACTTATAAGTACATTTTGCTGCAAGTATTCATTCTGAGGTTTAAAACTAGCTTGTGTCGACCGAGTACATTGCAAATACAATGAATGAAACATTATTTTTAATAAGTAGTATTTGAACCGATGGAGCAAAACTTGAATATTGAGATATGGTACTACAGTTTCTACAATAATTTTTGCTTTCAAGTGACAAAATTAAATAATTGATTAATTTCAATAATAACTGTATGTAGGAGAATATTCAATGACTTTACGGTGCCAAAGACAACTAACAAGTAGGGTAAAAACCATTTTGAATAATTCAATACCAAAGGAATTGCTTGAATCGACATGAACAAATTAAGTTTTATTTCATCCGCAAGTAATATTTAATTTTAATATTTGATAAATAATTTAGCGATAGGTCTGAGATACATTTACACATTATCAATGCATCGATAAACATTTATTCAAAGGCATTATAAGAATTCTCACTGACACTCAATGTTTGAATTATATTGATACTACAAGAAATGTTCCAATGACTACTTATTTTGATACTTGTTTGCTATCCCAGTGCAATGCTTGGGAATTGATACACAACAGTATTAATGAGTATGTCATTGGATTGGTCCCATCTCTGTATGTTGGTTGCAATCAAAACAACTTTCTATAAATAAGACGAGGTATGTTATGTGCACCGCGCAGAAAAATTGAAAAAACTATTTCTTGAATATTTTCGTAGATAGTTATTACTGAAATCGGTCAATAATTTTTAACGCACTATGAATGAATTCCGGCTCGTTGTACGTCGATCACACGAGTCGATCCATCGGTCGCACAACATAACCATAAGTAATGGATGATTCCATTACTTGAATCCGGTGCAAAATTGCTCCTGGAAAGCACAAATTACTGTATCGAACTCGATCCCATTGCTGGTCAACGGTGGCACCAAGCGATTCTAAAAGCACACAGTCTCTCCGTCAATCGCGAAGCAGAAAGAGAGACAGAGTAAAAGAGCATTCGAGAAAGCTCTTCCGCATCCAGCCACGTTCCTCGCCGCAATCCTCCGCGCGGCCGAGTTCTTCTTAGCCGCCTCGTTCGAGGCCAGTCCTACTTATCGCCAGATAATCGTCCAGCCTTTTTACGAATCCGCTCCAACCGACGCGGTCTATCTCGTCCAAGTTTCGCTTGAAAAAATTGTCAAAGGCCGTTCGATCGATCTCGTCGATGTTCCGTTTGGCGGACCTATCCAGTGCTGTCAGACCGTTCGAAATGGGATCACTCTGTCGTCTGCTGCGAACAAATGATTGCTAAGGTTACCAATTTACGTCTCTGGATGATCGAGCGAAGCCAGAGTCGCTCGAAAGTAATGCAGGATTTCTATGTGCAAAGATTATTGGCGCCAATAATATTTACATGTAGAAACCCTATGTAAGAAATGAAAGAAACCGCAGCATCTTCTTACCTGCCCGTAGCAAGTCCATGAATGCGATCGAACGTCGTTCGGCGAGGAAAGTCGAAGTCGTTTCGCCGACCGGTAGCGCCATTCATCGAGTCACGCAAATCGGCCGCATCTTGAACGAGATCCAGAAAGATTTAGAAGTATCCGCGCGCAGCTGACAGCCAGCGAATTGAAACTGTGAGCGACCACCGAAGCGGAGAGGTGACGAAACTGCTGTTACCTACATGAACCGTAAACTAATCTACGAAGTTTGATACAAAAAGAAAAGAATGCAGGTTCTATTCGCCGGAAATTTCGACACTGCCTTTGTAAAACCTGCAACTAAGCAAGTTGTAGAAATAATGGGTACTTACTTCGACTTGTTCTTAATTATTGTACGTTTTATGAGATAATTAAGTTGAAAATTAACAGAGGCTTGTCACGTGATTAAAAATTTCATTGGTCCACAATCTCAACAAGCTGGTCTAAAAGTTCGCTTTCACGTGACATAAAGTTGCGATTTTATTCGTAGATGTCATGTTATTTTTTATATAAATAATTTGTTTTTAAATATTGGGGGCCACCAAATTACATTGGTTGGTGCTATGTTGCTTACTGACAAACGTCACGACATAAAATTGCATGTGTCGTGGTTGTAACTTATGTCACGCATTAAAAGTCGTGACTTCGTGTCACGTGAAAATGGGCATTAATCAGGGGTGCACCGTAAGATGCAATTATTATACTTCTATTGCCGTCATAACACTATGTAATAACAGCTTGTTGCTACTTATATATATTTTGTAACCTAAAAATAATATGAAAATTGTTAACTAAATTATTATGAATTTAAAAAGAATTGAATTACAATTTAGGTGTTCGATCTCCGTTTGGAACGATTTATCAACTTACGAAAACTATTATAAAAGCTGGAATCGCTGATCAAAGCTATTTACATTGTGGATAAATTTGAGAATTGTCTCTTACCTCGTGATACTCTTTGCGAATGATCTTGCAGCTGCCAATAATACGTATTATAAATGATACAAGAAACAACCAATGATACCAAGACGTATAATCTTTATTTGTGCTCGTAAGCTCGACACAAATGCGAACAATGTATAATTCTACCGTCGGCGACACTCGCGGACGCTACGTTCTCGCGCCGGGACGCGTTTCAAATGCTCGAGATTTGAAATCTCAGGCAACTAACTTTCGAGCCAATCCTCGCACCAGATTTCCACCACCGATTTGATCCAGATTACGTCGAAGATCCTCTGCAGCAATGACCACACCATCCAAACTCCGCACTAGGTTTCCCCCACCAATCTGGTCCAAATTTCGATCAACGCGATCGTTCACGTCGCGCAACAAATTTCCACCACCAATTTGATCAAGATTTCTACGTGCTCCCTGCCACCGCGGAATATCGTACTCTCGTTCGTGAAGTCCTCGTCTCAATAGATTACCACCGCCGATCTGGTCGAGATTTCGTTCAAGTCGATCACTAGCCTCGCGACCAAGTTCCTCTTCGGACTGAAGGTATCGTAATCGATCTTTCGAGCGTCGCGCGACATCTGTTGTCACTGGGGTCGAACCTTTTGGGGGTTTTCCGCTATCGAAATGAGTTCGATCCCAATTTTGATCTTCTTCGATCGCCTTTTCTCTGCTTGGACCTAAAATTATCGAGTATCTACACTGAACTGTACACAGGAAAACATGTCTCCATTTTCCTTCGATTTCTTCGAGGACGAACCAAGCATCCGAGACGAAGCTGGCGACAAGAAGCAATGGACGAACACCTGATTCGAACGACCGACAATTTCGCCCTGACAAGTATACTTACCAACCGAGGTTCGAATTTACACGAACGAGGACGATACAAACACAATATCTACGTTCATAAAAGACTATCACAAACTATGTACACACGGGATGTTTATTATTAATTCTTATCCGATTTGAAAAAAATACGGCGCACCAAATGCATCCTTTTTTATCGGCAAGCTTCTAATTGTTACTCGGTTATAACGTTAGATGGCGCGTGTATCATTGAATTTTGAGAATATATTCAGACATATAACCTGTTTAACAGTGTCAATACATGTAATCTTAACACATAATTGCCCAATGGGTTGATAAATAATATTATGATTTTTTGGATCGATATCTATAATACGAAAATAATAAAAAATTTAAATAACGCCATTTAGCATTTCAATCGAGAAACAACTTGGAGCTTGTCAAAAACGAGAAAGAGTTCGACGTATTGTATTTCCTTCAAACGACAAGGATTAATTGTTAAACGTTCATAATTTTGTCGATCAACGTCGAACAACGTCGAGCAACGAACACATTCTCGCCAGGTGGCACTAGCTCAACAATGGAGAAAGTCGATTTAAACCCAGTTACAACAAAGTTGCATATACAAAGAAACACGCAGTGAGCAAAATGAAACAAATAATAGAATATCCTAAAACTTACCGTGATCTTCAAGATATCCGTCGAGAAATTCTGATGTTGCTGGTCCGTATAGATCACGTCGTAAAATGTTTGTTCCAGCCTGCAACTAAAAATATTATTATCAATGATATCGATACTATCGATACTATCGATACCATCTCATAGATTATAACTTGGTAACGAATACTATCAAACATCTAGGTATTAAGCAAAATACCTATACGATATTTGCACGAAAATATGGAATGTAGATAATACGTAAAAGTAACTTGGGTAAGCGAGTGTTAATATTAATTAAATCGATCGAAAATGAATAAGATATGTAATCTTATTCTATAGTCATTAATGTGATACATTACTACACTTTTTTTTATGTACTTAGCAGGATATACAGTATCCCGTGGAAAATGATTTCAGATACTTAAAATTGTTATACAACCGTTATGGATTTAACGAAACTTCATATCTTTTAATGCATTTTTCAATCCAGTTTTTCTATTCTCTATAAAAAGCTATCAAAATATTTTTCCAGGAATTTATTATTTTGAGTGGTATCTGAACTTCGAGTTCGTATATTGTAAAATTCATGAACTGCCTTACGTACCAGTTGTATCTTTATCATGTTTGTAAATGGTAATCAATTTCTAATATTTCCGATGTTAGCAAATCAATTACAGGTTAAATGTATACACAATAAAGTACGTGCATGAAACGATACGAATACTACTTAATAAATTTAAAATAGTAATATTTTACAAACGAAGAGTTTTATATAAAAATGTCCTTATACTGGGTTTCAATAAATAAAAAATTGCATTGCATGGTGCACGACAATGTATGAGATTGTCTATAAAAAAAGTACAACTGCGATCAGTAGCTACGTTCATGTACATAATTAAATACTAAGACGTCTCGGATTCTCTGCGTTTGGTATTTCGCAACTGAAAATAGTAAGGTTAGAACGAGTGATCCTGTAATAAAAAATAAAATTTCTAACCGTTCTAAACTGAACTAGTGTCTGAAATCCTTTTTGGAAGTAATTATTTAAGGTTATATTTCAAGTGATCATGTTGTACAAAATATTCTGAATAAAAATCATCAAATTTTGTTTTACATTCTTTTTCTTACTCGAAACTATTTCAACGATACAGTTCATTCCAATTCCGCCTGTCAACCTGTACAGTGCCATTTCTAACCCTAAAAACGGAACATCAGATCTCGCTTGCCTCGCAAGATCTGAAGCGACTATTAGCTGTCGCCTAACAAATTGTGACCGTACGTTTCAATTACGAGCATGCAATCCCGGTCAGGTTCGAAAACTTCTGAGCGTGCAAGGGATTTGCACGGGATAACTCGCTACAAGGATCCAGCGTGCTCGGTTGCGTTTCCCTGAGGTTCAGAATTTTCATTAACTTGTGGACGGGGGCGTGACCAAGCACGTAAACGATAACAAGTATTATCCGTGCACGTACTATATGCGACCTCTGTGAATTCCTTTAAAACAATCGTGTTGCTCGGTTTTACTCGTTCCGTAGCAAACTTGTGTAAACTAAGGGAGATTGATTTCCACCACGGTCATTCTTTTTTCTATCGATTACGTTTCATGTCGAGAGAGTTAAGGTCAGGTAAACGAAAACATTCTCTTGGAATACCTTCTACAAATATTTTATCAAGATCTGTTTTAACTCTGACTGTTTCGATCGACACTTCGGATATTCAGAATTTGGATAGCATTCGATGGAAATAGCGGTGGGTTTGAGCCCTTTGCAATGAATTTTTGTTTTTAGAAGTATAGTAATGCTTGCTTAAAATTAAGTAAATTGTTTTCTTTTTTTATTTCTTCACTTTACCTTTATAATAATGGCGTCAACGATCAAAATGAATCCAAACACGATGTAAATCAGATTAACTTTATTCGTAACAAATTTAAATGTTCTAGATAACGAAAAAAGAGAATAGTAAAAAAACTTCTTCAATTTATGACATGTTTGATCTCGTTTTGATCGGGAGAACCTTGCCGATATACCGACACTATTATTATAAAGGTAAAATAAAAAATGTAGAAATGTAAATTTTTTGTAATTGAACGTTTCATCGCAACGGGTGCGACCCTTTGAAGTTCTCGAGCTCGATCATCGCTGCTTGGCATACTATTTCTTCCTTGCTTACTTTTGCTATATCTATTTACCGTCTTTCTTCATAGGATCGGATTACGCTCAGCTCAAGACACTGAAAAATGGAGGGAATAGTGGAGATGTTTACATTTGGACGAAACAACTCTATTGAAATTTAAGCGAGCATTTTTGTACAGTAGCCCCTCGGATATAACAACACGAATCATTCCCAAAACGGTAAGATATAGGCGAGATTAAATTTCATTGATAAATAATGTATCATTGATAAAAGAAGTCTAAACGCGACCTATTCAGACTACATTTTATCACACGTAGTGGAATATTTTCATAAAATGATTCATATAACGATGCATACACCTTTTTATTTCGAAAAGTTTATATAAGAGCAAGGAAAAGAAATACGAATTTACATTGTTGTTGTGAAAGAGGCACGACATACAGTAAAAGCTTTTTAATTTAATCAAAATCACGAGTGTTAAGAAGTGTGGTTATGTATTATATTTTTCATTAGCTATGTCCGTATTTTCGTTTTGTTTTTAATAATTTGTAAATGCTTTTCTATTAGCATAGAATAATCAAAAGGTACGGTTGGAAACGTTTTCAATAAATATTCAATAATTACGAGAATAATTTAAATCGAGAAATTTAATTTTAATTATCATTCCTCGAGAAATGAAAAATATCAATAAATTAGAGATGCACACGAATGACAAACATTTGTTACTCGTTATTGGCGAATAACGAATGTATGAAACCTAAACGTCGACATACATTGACTTTTCTTTCCTTGTGTAACAACTATATCGTAGTTCTACTATTCCGCGGAGTCACTCGAGTGCTTGTTCGTGCGTGAATTCCGATCAGTATGCATTGGAAAAGTTTCTACTCTCAACGATGTTTCTGTGTACGCGCAATGTCCACGGATCATGTGCTTGTACGCGACTGTTTCGTTCTCAATTCGCCCTTAGCTTACTTTTCTTGCCATCGAAAAGAGAAAAGTTCGTTACTCCATTACTGTTATCTCGACTGCTCTCTCGAGGAGGAAGCAAACAAAATCGAAACGTGCATTTTCCGCGAGCGATTTCGTGCTACATCAGATACGCCAGATCGGTAGATATGCGATAACGAAATAATCCATACAGGCACGCCGCGACACAATTCGCGTTCGCGGAGGACTTTCGCCACGAATTTACAACACATAGGTTCGTCTATCCACCGATTTTTCCCAAGTGGCGCTAGCGCGAACGGGAACCGTTAAAAGTTATGACCGATTCCTACTAGCGCTACAGGGCCGTTCGTGTCAAATTTTCGTCTGTTCGTAAATACTAACCTCAAGAGACACTCACGCCAAATTCCGTTTAATTTGTCTAGTACTCGAGGGATGCTTGTGTGAATTTGTAGGTGATTTTCTACTAATCCTCAAGGGAATCTTACATTAAATTTAGAGTGCAGTGAGTGCTAGTGAAGCGTTAAAAGCAATGTTACAGTAAAAGGTTTATCGATATTTTTAGATTCAATTACGAATAATATTCATTCGGTAATTTTCACTTTTCCATTGCATTTTATTAAGCCCTTGCTTGGTAATGACATAAATTCTTGTTTCTATATCGGCCACCAGGTGGCTGTATTAAATATCGTTAACACGCTGTTAAGATACGATCTTAAAAATTTTTAAATTAGAATGGATCAAACACATACCCATGGTTAAGGCAAGGTTTACTGAGTCAACCGTACCGACCTTTTACATTTACGTTGCAAACCCGGAAAGAACAATTTTCATAAACACTCCAAGGGAATCCTCTTTTTTTTTTAAATTTACTTATTGATTTTGCGAAGTGAAAGTTTCTCGTATATTATTGTTATTTAGCAACGAATAATAATCCATCTCGATCTTTAATTTTACCCCTATATTTATATTTTTTTCAGTAACTAATTAAAAAAGAAAGTCTCATTTTGCAATTTCTTTCAGATGTGACTTTTCTTTCTCCCATTTATATATTAGAGAAAAGCAGCGTTCAAGTGTCGGAAGTTTGATGCACCTTGTTGAAAATGACATGACTGAGTTTCGCGATTTAGGTTAGGTCTAAGCATTCTCGCAGTTTCTAAGACACGGAACGAAGAATCAGCATGAATGCGACGATTCATTCGGGAGTACGACATAGTATTGACGCAACAAGTTGTGTTTTCGACGTTGCGTTTTGGAATATTTTCTTCGTCCTTGCTCAGTCATTTTATTCACTCTGCGCATATAGACGAAAGATTGAAAATCAATTCTGACAGAAATTGCGAGTCGTCTGTTGGATCAAATGTTTCGTGTTGATGAAAATAGGACCAATCCAATGACATACTTTGTACCAACGTACTGAACTGGGCACCTTAAGATAATATTATTTGAAATACTATTCAGATGATTTTATTTCACGATTGACGTTATCGATTAATTAGAAAAATTATTTTCTGAAAATTATTCCATGAAATAATTTTGTATTTGAAATAATAAAATTAAAAAATTTTTTAAATTAAAGTCAGACGGTATATTTGATCAATTTTTCATTTTTATAAACAAGTCTATATTTTCATGTCTCAATGAAAGTTGACATTGAAGTTTCTATTAAAGTTTTCTATAAACAATGAGATCCATTTAGCAATAAAAACATAGGAAGAATTTTTCTTGTATAAGACGAGATAACTTTAGAAGTTTGTAATTAGAAACGAGACGGTGGAAACATCTTCGTATAGAGTTCCAATCGACTTATAAACTTTTTGAGAAAGTGTTGAGAAAATTTCTAATTATGAAAACATTTTCAGTAATATATCTTGCGCAAACTTTAACTCACACTTTGAATTCGTCAATGCAGAAACATATCTTTATTAAATAAATTCCTCAAGTGGAAAGAATTATTTTTTTGAATAACTTTTGTGTACGTAGTAATAATGATAAATATAATACAAATGAATAAATATAGTTCAACATAATTACTTTTCTAAATAAAAAATTATTTTTATTTGGGAACTGTTATTTCAATACATATTGTACTCATTGTAATTAAAAAAAACAAATTGGTTACGAGGGTATATTTTGCATTCTGTCGTACGGTGCAAATCGGTTAAAAAAATACTAGATACTGTTTACATTTTCCTTAACCCCACAATTAATATTTCGTTATCCATAGAATACCGACAGTTGCAGTAGTGCGTCGTTTAATGGGTCAGACTTCGTTTGTAGCGTGTCAGACATGATCGACTGATTCTACTAGCTACACTCTGCAAGATATTGTATAAGTAATTTCTTTCATTTTTCTACACGTTACAATTATTGATACCATCTGCCTTGCTTAAATGGTCACAATGATAAATTATTCAATTACAATTATTGTTTTATTTTTTTCTATGTCCTTGTTTCTAGGAAACGAAAATTTAAGGTATTTTTATTTCTTCTTCATTTTCAGTGTTATTTTTCATGATACAAATGCACAAGTTTCAAATAAATATTTTCAAAACACATTGAAATTTCGTAATTAGAAAATGATGTACTATTTATATTATTTTTAAGGAAGCAACTACCAAATTGTTAATTGTTAACAAAATTCATTTTCCAGAATTAAAGACAGTATAGTTAAAAAATAATTGTGATTCATAAATTTGAAAAAAAAAAATAAAAAGAAAAGGAAACGACATCTCTGAATCTTGTTTTTCGAATGTTTTTATAGAAAAATAAAACAAAAACTACGACTGAAATATTTATTCTGTAAATATTTGTAACCTTTCAAGTAACGCAAATAAAAACGATGATCATGACGTACAGAGAAATTGAAGAAATTTCAGATTCGGTATTGTTCGAATGCCTGCTGACAGTGAAATTAGTTGATCATATCTGACATGTTAAAAATGAGTTCTGACTCGACGTCAGTTTCACCCTCGAAGAACAAATGTTATCGCAGCAGATAATCAGAAAAAAGGAAATCTTATAATAAATATAGTTCGAGCAAACACAGTTTATTTAATCGAAACGTTTCTACCTATCATTTAGGCCCTCAGCAATGTGTAAGAGCGAGATAGTGAACTAATATTAGTTCATCGAATAAATAAATTATGGTAGTGTAAAACATGTAAAGTTTTAGTATCGGAATGTACAGTAAGTGAAAATTAATAAAATAAATGATTGCACATACATTTTGATTATTTGTGAAAATAAATTTCTGTTTTTAAGACGATCAAGCACATAGATGTATTTTACAGTAATGCACTATATGTGAAATAAAAAAATATTTTTTTTTTTTACGTACTTTATTTAATATGAAATTTTGCAGTGATTGTAGTTTCGTTAAAAATTTTAATGAAATTGTATATTTGTCTACGTTTGGTATTTTAAGCTGCTTCTAGAATATAATACTTTGTTCAAATAAGTAAATAAGATGCTATAATTGTAATATACGGTAAAAGTAAAGGACTAAATTAAATTCTCAAGAAAAGGACACAATATTACAGAAGGAGGACAGAAGCATCAGAAGATTAAAGAAAATGAAACATTAATTTAATTTTCTACTTCCATTTTGTACTACAATTACATCATTTTTTTTTATTTATTTGCCGAAAATTGTATATTTTCCAAAAGAGCGCCTACAAACAAGTTCTAAGCTCACTTAAAATCAGTATTCTTCTTATTAAACTAGATTCTTTTATTAAAACTACATTCTTAATATTTACTCGAAGACCACTCGGCCTGCAGACCAAAGAATATCGACGTTTTAGAAAAACTCTACTGTATGAAATAACAGCAAGCGAAAAGAATAAAAAAAGTTCCATCGATCGACGAAATAATTAGTTTAAGATATTCAAGATATCCAAAACGAAATACCAGATTGAGACAGAAACAAATAATCATGATATTTTCCAACAAAGAAAAATATAAAATTTAGTTAAAAATATTTTTAATTTGCTTATATACACAGCGTTTAAAATAATTTTTCAAATTTGTACGAAAAACGAATATGTATCATAAAAGACAAAAAATTGCAAACAACCATCATTGTCCATGAACCTATTCTTTTTGAAGTTTAATCAGATTGCAAAATGCGAATGCAAAACTTAAGTGTATAAATTTTCGTTGAAATTCGTTCAATTTAATTCAAACGCAATTGTGTTAACTGACACATATACTACGTATGCACATTAAACAAAAATTTTATTCTCAATTTTTATTCAGAGTTTTCAAATATGCTTTCTCGACGAAAAAAGATATTTTCGAAATTTTGTTTGCGTACCTCGGAAAGTGAAAAAGAGAAATCAAGGTGGCCCGATGAAAAATTGAATTTAAAAAAGTTACCTGAACAGGTACAGCTGCCACCCAAACGACCGCGATCGACAGCAGGATTGAGAAAACGGAAATACAGCGTCTCGCCATCGTGAGTCCAAGCGCTGATCGCGCAACCTCGAACAATCGGATGCGTAAAGATGTTTAAAGATGCGTAGAGATGCGTTCGAGAGCGACTCGGAAGTTTGATGCGTCCTTGCGTGTTTGCGCGCCGAAAATCGTGTACCGGGTCTCCTCGTGCTTCCTCGAATATATAGAGGACGTCCCAATGGACAGGGGGTGAAGCGGTCTAAACGCGCATGCGCAGCTGTGCGAATCGCTGAACCGCGCCACCGAAACCCATTAGCACGCCCGCTCTCATGGGCTGCGCATGTATGAGGCGTTGATTCTCGTAAAGGACCAACGTCGCGTACATTCGACAGCAATGACATTCTATTTTATACGCGTATAAACAACTGAAATACACAGACCATTGTAATATTCCGTACGACGTATCATTTGGAATACTCAGTCGGTTTAGGATACTCATTGTCACATTCCGTACGACATATCATTTGGAATAATCGGTTGGCCCATTTAATACATTTTATTCGTTCGCAGTTAAAAGCATGCGCTACGTTAACCCCTGCATGTCCAGCGTATCGTTTTCGATGTGCACCGGTTTATAGACTATTTTTAAGGTTGGTGCAATACCTCTGTAATGTTCAGCATGATAAACAATGATAAAACAGTCGTGAGACCATTCTGCATTATATTTTCTAGTAGTGTTTTTTTTTTTACGATTTATCGGGAAGGCTAGTATCGTAATCGCAATAATTTTCAAAGAAAGTTTCTTTATAGAAAAAAAATTGGTTTCAAGACAACTCGAACGTGTTTGCAGTATTAAAGTAAAATCTTGTTTACAAAAAATTTTAAGAGAAAAATTCGTGAAATTTCCCATTGAAGATAAACAGATGGTGTTACCCCGACTTACGGGGTGAGTACTTACGAAGGTCACGTGACATCGTGTGAACACATTGGTTGTGTTGCGCTCCAATCACCGTTCTAGCATCAGTTCAAATTTTTCCAGAGTATGGGGGGGGGGGGGGCGCGAAACGTAGACAGATGAGGACAGTATCTTACCAAGGGGCGTGAAAAACAATTTTTTATATAGAAAAATTAATAACTTAAATACCTCTTACGTATCACTTATACTGTTTTTGTACCATTTTAAATTTATCATTTATTTCAGGCACCAAAATTTTCCTTTCTTTTTAGGAGCTCATTTTAATTGGGAGAACCTCACTCACCGATCCACTGGTATCATTATTACAAAGATAAAGTGCAAAAATGAAAATTTTTGCAAGTAAAATGCTCAAGATTGACCATTCGACTGGAATAAAATGTATCATGTATCCGAGCAACGCGACTTATCAATATCCAGGACAGTACTATATTTAGTTATTCGTAGTTTGTTGTAAACTTACGGTGTTCTAACGGAATGTAGTTTCTTTTTTCGGTTTGCACAGCGATCGAATGCAAAAATTATGACGTTTGTTTTTTAAAACTTTTTAAGAAAATTATTCGAAGAATCGAGTATTTTAAATGTCCTTTGCCATGGTGGCTTTCGTCGACGCCTACAAACGCTGGG